>NC_135406.1:8627620-8742620 GCF_051989625.1 Stigmatopora argus
GGGAGCTCGAGTTCCTTTTTAAGGCCAGCAGACTTTTTCCCATCAGGACCAAGATATTCTCTGAAACCTGCAAAGACACAAAAATAAATGATATGTTTCATAATCTGTCTATCTAACGAGAAGTCCTTTAGGTTAGACTGGGAATGTAAAGTCTTATACTTATACCGGCGGTGGTTAGACTGGGAATGTAAAGTCTTATACTTATACCGGCGGTGGTTAGACTGGGAATGTAAAGTCTTATACTTATATCGGCGGTGGCTAGGCTCGTAACATGACATTAACTTGAAATTTAACTGAAATCAACTCAAATGACTATACACACCCACACATATTTGACCACCCGGAACCATCTCAATAAGCTCGTATCTCCAATTTGTCTCATATCTCAAGGAAAAAAAATGCTCGGAATTTAGCTCGTTTCTCAAATTTCCCGTAAATTGGGACACTCGTATGTCAATGTATTCCTGTAATATGCTGGCTGACACAGCAAATGTTCAATTATTTACGTAATAATTAAAGCACTTGCGGGTGACCCACATTGTAATCAACAGTTTGAGGAAAACAGAGTTCACCTTCAAAATTAAAGTACAATTAAGAGCACACCTACACATTTCAATGTTTAAAAATGTTTTGTTTTATTAAACCCAAAGGATTCTTTAATCTCATCTCATTTTCTGAACCGCTTTATCCTCATCAGAGTCGGGGGGGGGGGGGGGCGCTGGAGCCTATCCCAGCTAACTTTCACATTTTTATGAATTTATAATTTAAAAAAAAATTCCAGTGCTGAGTCCTAGTAGCAAGCGGAAGACATGGGAGTTAATTCCGCTTGAAAATTTATTTAAAAAATAAACATTTTCCCCAGAAAAATCTGCGATGTAGTGAAATGCTGAGGGATTACTGTACTTGAATATGCAATTGCAGCGCACAAAAAAGCACTTCTACAATTACCATTAAGCCTTAATGATGAAGGGAATATATAGATATAAAAATGGACCCACCTTCTATTCTGTGAAGGACAACTTTTGCATGGATTATTTTGCAAAATGTCGAGTTTTCCTCGTGGAACTTTGCTGCTCTTTTCCCACACGTAAATTCTGATGGAGACGCCATTGATAGCTGCTAGCTAGGCTAAGTTAAAGAGGGCGCAAAGCTTCAAAGTTCTTCGACGACTTGAAGAGTTGGTCCTTTGATATATGCTAACAGGCTGAGCTAAAGTAGCCCGCAAAGCTTCAACGAGGTCTTGAAAATGATTTTGGCTGATATTTAAGGTCATAAAGTAGCTTATGCTAGACACGTCGGGGACCCATAGGTTAAGCTAGGTGGCGAAAACTGCGCATGCGCGGTGGTAGCGTCACTTCCTTCGATTTATAAATGTAAGAGAGTCGGAAATAGGAAATAATTAATCTTCAAATGTTCTGACGTGTGGTTTGAGCAATAATTGTTTGCGCAGGTTTTAATTAAATTGAAAATTAAATTAAACATAAATAACTTGAAGATTGCGTCTCAAAAGGAGGCTTCGCAAAACGCGCATGCGCAGAGAAAAATCGTCCTTGATAATGGAGCTGTTGCTGTTTGGCCGATTGGCATCACGGGAGAAGTAGTTCTTCAATGAAACGGTTTGAACTCGCAGGAATCAGTCTCTTATTTAGGTAACGCTCTCTTGTGGTCAGGAGAAAATTTGTTTAATTTTAATTTCAGTATTCGTGGACATTATACACAATAATTAAGACACTGTCAATCACAAGTTATCGAAGAAGCGCAGAAATTATATGAGAAAATTTGCAATTTCTCAAAGGTGTCTTAAACCCAAAAGGAAAAGTTTGTTTTTTCTTTTATTAACATTATTCCCTCAATCTGGACCAACCACTAGATGTAAATTATATTTCTTGATTTTCCCATTTTTAACGAATATTTGCATTTTTTTCATCCTTATTTTTTCTTTTTGTGTTTTAGTTCAATGAGTATTTAGTAAAATGTAAAAATAACTATATAAAAATGTTTTCTGTTTTCCACTTTAATTTTGAACATAAAAACATATTTCGTTTCCTTTTGAAATTAAATGATTAAAAGACATCTTCCCTCTGTAAGAAAAAAAGCTAAAATAAACATAGTTTTAGATCTATAAAAAATTTAAAATGCAAGGCTTGTCATTCAGTTCTTGGTTCATTTGGAATTAATAGGTAATGAAGCTATAATTTAAATTGTGCCATACTGTTTGGACCGAGTGCACTTTCCCCCAGTCTTCCTGTCGGGGCCAGTCAATTGTCTTCATAACTATGGACTGAACAGGACAACAAGTTCCAGGCCAGACGGATGATCTACAAGGGAGGGAGGGAGGGAGGGATTGGGAGGGAGGGAGGGAGGGATTGGGAGGGAGGGAGGGAGGGAGGGAGGGAGGGAGGGAGAGAGGGAGTGGGAGGGAGGGAGCGGGAGAGAGCAAGAGAGCGAGAGAGAGAGATTAAATCGGATTTAAAGAACTGGATATAAAGCCTTAAATATTTTTCATAGATCTAAAACAATGTTTATTTGAGCTTTTATTTTCAATAAGGGAATAATCATTTGTTGAAAATATTTCTATATAGTTATTTTTACATTTTACAAAATACTTATTGAACTAAAACACAAAAGAACAAAATTGGAGGGAAAAATTGCAAATATTCGTTAAAAATGGGAAAATCAAGACATAATTTAAATCTAGTGGTTGGTCCGGATTAAGCGAATAATGTAAATAAAAGAAAAAACAAACTTTTCCTTTTGGGTTTAAGACACCTTTGAGAAATTGCTATTTTTCTGATATAATTTCTTAAAATGTGCTTCTCCGATAACTTTTGATTGACAGTGTCTTAAATATTGTGTACAGCAGGGGTCCCCAAACTTTTTCTTGTGAGGGCCACATAACTTTTCCCTTCTCTGATGGGGGGCCGGTGTCAGTTTGTAACAGAAAAAGCCATGGAACATTAACTTTCTGTTGTGCCATGCACAATCTTCTCCCTTTGCTCTGAAGTTTATGCACGACACCACAACCGTCATTACAGAATCCCACGTCAACATTTTGCAACACAGTGCTTGGTGGTGAATTTGGCAGTGGACTCGTAGCGGGGCGGTGAGACCCATTTTTTCCAACTCCCGGTTCATGCGTCCCATTATTAGACCGCAAGTTTCGGCCACCATGCTAGGAGCCCCGTCAGTCGTGATGCTAGCTAGCTTTGACCAGTCCAGGTCCAACTTCTCCATGGTTTGGCACACTTTGTCAAAAATATCCTCTCCCGTTGTAGTCCCTTTGAGACTTTGGAGGGCTGCCAGATCCTCGCAAATCTCAAAGTTTGCGCTAACTCCACGAATAAAAATGAGCAGTTGCGCTGTGTTTTGCACGTCCGTGCTTTCATCCAGTGCTAATGAAAAAAAGTCGAATTATTTCGTCTTCTGCTGCAGCTGGGCATATACATTACTCCCAATTTCTTCAACGCGTCTGGTCATTGTACTCACCGACAGACTTACGGCATTAAATGCATCTTTCTTCTCGGGACACACCTCCTCCGCGACAGTATCCATACATTTCTTAACAAACTCTCCGTCAGTGAAAGGCTTACCGCTGCTTGCTATCAATTTAGCAACCCAAAAGCTGGCCCGAACGGATGCCTGGTTCTGCTAAGATAGTAGTCCACTTTTTCGCTTTGAGAGTTTGTCTGCTCGTATTTGGCCTTGCAATCTATCGTACTTGTCTTTGTGACGGGATTCATAGTGTCGGCAAAGATTGTATTCTTTGAATACCGCCACCGTCTCTTGACAAATGAGACAAACAGCCTTTTCTTTGCATTGAACAAAAAAATAATCGTTTGTCCACTCCAGGTTAAATATCCTGCATTCTGAATCAATTTTTCTCTCACCTAACTTTTTCGCCATTATTCCGTTCTCAAACAGGTTGTAGTTTTAATATGCTTGAATAGTCCGCGATGGTCCCAGGGCTCCGCCCTCACCTGCGATCGTCCAGATGTCTCGGTAACACTGCTCGTGCATGCAACGGTGGACGTGCCCGCATGCATCAAAGGGAAACACTCTCCCCGCGCGTGTCGCCAAAGAAGCAATGCGAAGCCCCGCTTCACTGGGATGATTTGTGGGCTCAGCAGGGGTGCAATGAAACAAACACAAGATTAAAATGTCCCAGTCTTCAAGGCCAAATAGGAAAAAAAATCCGATAGCGTCTCTGGTATTGTTCAGAGGGCCGGTCCAAATGTGCCAGCGGGCCGCATCCCAAAAAAAAAAAAAAAAAAAAAATTCAAAAAAAAATAAAAAATAAAAAAAAATTCCGATAGCGTCTCTGGTATTGTTCAGAGGGCCGTTCCAAATGTGCCGGCAGGCCGTATCCGGCCCGCGGGCCGTAGTTTGGTGACCCCTGGTGTAGTAGTTTGAAATGAATATTACCCCAATCTAGTATTTTTTTGCAAACATTTAACATTACATTCCCTTTGTAGTTTGTCTATCATCTCCTATAAAACTTTCTTACTCAATGTTTTTCCAATAGTTACACATAAAATAAAAATCTACCAATAATCCCCTTCAACATCAAAAAGATAAAAACAATTTACCATTAATTTCAGACATGAAGTTACCGTATTTTCACACCTGTAGAAAGAAAACAATCTTTTATAAATTAATTTGTCCAACTGTTCAAATTAATGTATTCATTTTCCTCTTAGTTTTAAATCTTGGCAAATAACGCTTCTCTTTTGTGTCACCTTTGAATTTGGAAGGCTGATTTTGTCAACAAAAAGACCCCAAAAGTATTTTTCACCAAAAAGAGAGCTTTATTGGAACTACCAAAAAGATGACCCGTTAAATCGGTTTAAAAAGTGATTCATCTTATAATATGACAAAAGTATAAGGACATTGTACTACTTATTTATTTTGAGCAAATTCATCGTCTTTCACACCATATTTCTACTAATGTTTCTTAGATCCTATATTCAATATATCAATTATTTTCATTAAAATGTATCATGTTTGAATAACACTATTCTTATTGGATTTGCTAGCAAATCAATAGACAAAAACTATATTTTTTCAAATTTCTTAGGCATGCCTTTACTGTGAAAACATTTTCCATATTATTTAGATCACATTATTGATTATTTACTTTGTAATTTCCTAATGTAGGCTCTACTATTTCGGATAGAATTGTGAAGTAAGTAAAATCTTCAACGACACTCAATTTTCTTATACAGTAATACCTTGACATATAAGTGTTCCAACATACGAGAAATTTGAGATACGAGGAAAATTCTGAGCAATTTTTTTGCCTAGAGATACAAGACAAATTTGAGATATGAGCATTCCAGATGGTTCCCAATTGTGAGTCGGTAGTAAATTAGAACAAATTTTGGTGGGTTTTTATAGGATGGAAATTGATTAATTTGTATTGTGTTCATTTCTATGGGAAGATTGACTTGAGATACGAGTAAATTGACATAGCTCGATCCCGCAGTAAGCTCGTATCTTAAGGTATTACTGTATTTGAATCATTTGAATCGCTATTGTTAGGTCTGTAATACAACTTTAGGAACAGGCACAAAAAGAGCGGGATCAATTTAAAGGAAATAGGTTTATTACCAGACTGCAGGATGGAGAGGGAGCTCTAACAGTGGAGAACCGCTCAGCCTGGTGTCCTTTGCAACTCTATCCATTGAACAGTGACACGACAGCGATGTAGGACAGAGTTTATGCAAACAAAACGTTGGGCGGGTATGGTTAGGTCAGCAACACTTGCTATGGACGTTCCCACTTTGGGTTGTGCTAGTGCTTCTTCTTTATACTGTAGGTTGAGCACCCGGGCTCCTAGCACTACCGTTGGTCTGTTTCCTGTTGAGAAGCAGTCTCCTTCTGCTAACCCAAATTCAATGCGTTTCCTTAAAGATTATTTGCATGCTCTAAATTGAAAATTCAAAAAATAGAGCTGTGAAAGTACTTCATATTTAATGCTAAAATTCAAATGTAGCTTATAAATAATTAGAATATTAACTATCATCAGAGATCATCACTACATCACTCCGCACAGACATTGAGGTATGGTCCTCCAAGGCAAGAGCACTTCACCTCATAGAACTAGCAGTACCATCAGAGGAGGGGATCGAGACCACCTTAGAAAGGCCGAATACTTGAATCTGATAGCCGAGTGCCAGAAAATCGTCTGGAAATGCACCATCCACCCAGTCGGGGTTTGCTGCCGAGGCAACGTTGGGCTTCTCCCACTGTTTTTAATCCCAACATTCATTCATTTTCTGAAATGGTAAATCTCATATAGGGGGTGCTGGAGCCTATAACAATAGGAATGTTACGTCGGAACTGTGGCATTGATTTGAGTCTTCTGCATTCATTCTCTGATACTCATTGAACTCATTGATATTCATTGATTGGCAACAGCGTAATAATGTTGCCAAAATAATTCAGAGACTTTTTGTACTTTAAAAGTGGCAAAATGACAAAAAAAAATCGCACATATCATGTATTTTGACTTTTAAATTGTGAGTATGGCTCTGAAGGAATAACATTTGAAAATGGGAATTGTTTATGGCTCTCTCTTTCAGAAAGGTTCCCGACCCCTGCTCTAAAGAAACACCAAAAACAGGATATTGGATGGAAAAACATTTTTATTTGTTCTAATTCGCCATCTATTAACAAAGTAACAAATAACTAGTGGTTTAATAGGACTAAAATGTGTTTAATAGTAGTAAAATTAGACATACTTTTTGCATGGCAATGCGCTTTAATAGTAATAAAATGTGTTTAATAAAACTAAAATTAGACAGATTTCGCGGAGGGTACAGAGAGGGACATAGGGGGGGACTTTCCACGGCAACGCACTCGTAACCGAACAAACAAATTTAAATTAACTTGGATTAATATATACAGACACACTCAAACAGACGTTTAATGTAACTACACAAAACTGAAATCTATTTTTTAATTTTTTTTTTTACCTTCGTTCTCCGGGTTAGCTGTTTGCCACGCCTCCACCCTCATGTTCGCTATCGATGGGCTGTTTGCTGTTGTATTTCCTTCAAAATATTCCGAAAATGATGCACACAAATGTCCTCACAATAGGATAACCCACGACCACTTGCCAATGAGAAGTAGTCTTGAATTAGCGATCGCTCCGTTAACTGGAGCTAGCAGGCTAATGGGGGAAAAACACTGAAAAAATGCAACGCTCCGCTCAGTGCTCCCAGAGACGTTACAAAGAGGGATAGTTGCGACCAGAGATATTACACGAGGAGTTGCTGGGGAGAGAGCCAGTGCCCCTGATGTTCTTATGAGCAGCCAACGAGTAGTAATATATACTATACTGCTCGTATTAGCGATCACTCCAGCATTTGCGCTGAGTGACGGAAAAAAACACTGAAAAAAATGCAACGCTCTGGCCAGTGCTTGTAGATATCTGTTATACACGAAACAGATGCAGCAAAAAAGACAGTGCGCTACAATGATAAACAGCCTCTCATGTCCTGGCCACCTGGCTTTCTCGCATCTCAAAATTTTTCTCTTATCTAGAGAATTATTTGCTTGAAATTTTCCTCGTATCTTGAGCTGCTCGTATGTAGAGGTGCTTGTATGTAGAAATGATAATAGACCTGCTATTGAATAAAAGATAATGCTTTTTTTAATGCCTCCCCTTTGGTGAAAGCATTTTAACTAGATTAAAATGTAAAACATAAAATAATGTTTACTATGAAAAGGCTCCAAAAAAGATTTGACTAATTTTAAGGAGCTACATCACCAGTGAAGAAACTTTTCTGACCAATAGTGCCATACTTTGAAAAATGCACCTATAAACAGTTTTCAACTCGTGTTGCTGTTGACGAGAAAACTACAGAAGTAAGTACTGCATTGTGACGAAATGAATGTATGGTGCCTGTTAGAATAATGATTCAAACCTTTTAAATCATTATTAGTAATATTTAATTAAAAAAGGAAAAACATCTCTCAACATTTCTGGTTACACTTGCAAGGAAAATGCCATGTGACGTCGTCTTAGTCCCCAGTGCATTCTAAATTCTAGTAACTGAATCATTGTATTTAATCGCGACATTCGAAAAACATGTTTATGTAATCAGTACAATAACACCTTCTGGTTTAGAAAAACAACAGTCTGAAAATGAAATGGTGTGACAACCCCAAAACAATGGTGCATAATATTTTCATTATAAGGTAAACAAAGCATTCTTAAGTAAACCAAGCAGGATTATAATGTCAACAAAGCAGTATTATAATGTCAACAAAGCAGTATTATAATGTCAACAAAGCCGTATTTTCAAATCTGCTGGCGGAGCCCCGACATAACAGTCTCATTTGGTCCTGCTGGGAAAAAGTGTCCGTAACGCCGTGGCCTCTTTGCCCTTGAGGAGAGGACTGTGCAGGAAAAAAGTCCATCTTCCCATGACTTGATTTATAGCTTTACTACTTATTGAAAAATGCTTACAACACATATAGAATATTACATAATAATTCTAACAGTGCCCTCTTCCGTTTGGTTTCATTTCTGTGAACAAGAAATGCAGTCATTTTCTAATTGGAAAATGGTGAATCATTTATCTTTGTGTCTTTGCAGGTTTCAGAAATGATCTTGGTGCTGATGGCCAGGAGTCTGTTGACCTTGAAGGGGTAGTTGAGCTCCCACAAATCAAAGAGAAGCCAGAGTTCCCTCAACAACAGCACAAGAAAGAAGAGCAACCTCCAATCAAAAAGGAGGAGCAAAATGTCACCGGGTCAACTGGAAGAACTGAAGATAATCTGGCCGGGGCCAACAGAGCGGCCCAGACTGTGAACTGCAGCTCAGCAGAAGGAATGCAAGCAGACAATGTCATCACTCCTCCACCAGATGGTGACAACGTGCTTCATAATGATGAAGGTCATAAGAAAATATCCCAAGTGGGTCCGTGGGTCCGTGGGTCCGTGGGTCCGTGGGTCCGTGGGTCCGTGGGTCCGTGGGTTTCAATCCAAAAATATTAATTTAGAAAACAAATTAAACTGAATGGTGACTCTTCACAATTTTTTTCACTCAATAAAAAAGACTGGCTGTCAGTTTTCCTTTTAAGTTAAAAAGGATTCAAATAAAAATGTGATTCCCTTTTTATAAAAGGATTCTAAATAACTAGACATCTCAAAAATACAAGAGAATATTTGCACTCGGGTGGCTCAAAACGGATTTGGGAAAATTTTAAGGGCCTGTGAGGATACTTCACTAACCAATAGTCCCTTTCTTAGTAAAACACACTAAAAACAGTTCACTGTTGACTGTGATTGTTTGTGCTACGTGGGCAACCTCATGAATGTATGGTGTCCTCTTCAGTTTAATTTCATTACTGTGGCAACCAGCAGATTAGTAAATTATTCCACTGCCAATATAAGACTTTAGAGTCCCAGTCTAACCTAAAGGATTTCTAGTTGGATTTGACAGTTTATAAAATACAGTCATACCTCTACTTACGAATGCCTCTAGGTATGAAATTTTCAGGTTATGAAATTATTATATGCAAATGAGTGACTCGAGATATATGAAGAAGATCCAGGTTACCAAATCCCCCAAAATGGATTTCCTTATGTTCATTTTTATTATATATATTGTCGTGGATGCATTGATTCTCACTTTAGAACATTGCTACCCTCTACTAGGCTTTCATTTCATCGCTCTCATTCTATCTTCTATAAGCACAATAAACACATTCAATTCAATTGGTTGTCTCACAACTACCACTATCCATGTTTCAAGATTCTTTCTTACATACCTGTCCACCTCAACCAAATGCTCTTATTAATGATTGCAATTCCCTTTATTAAGTGATTAAATACCATACAAATGCAACGCGGCACATATTCACATACACGCACAGGGCACAGGTAAAAGGGTCAAATGTAGCTTTCAGCCCTGGTAGGAAATGCTCTTGCCGCCATCTGGCAGACGAACACAGGTATTACGTCTCCCATAATAACGGCCGCGGAGGGAACTAATTCAGCAGTGTAGGGCACATTTTCACATGTTTTTTTTTTATTTTAAGACCTTAATAAATCATTTCCTCATTTTCTCTCATTGCTTGTTTGCTCACATCTTTAATACAAAATTGGGATGCTTTTATTAATTTTAAAGGGTTTAGCTGGTAGTTGTGTGAGGACCGTGGAACAAATTAGAAAAATTACATATAGTACACCTCTACTTATGAAATTTTCAAGTTGCGAAAAAAGTTCTGGAGCCAATTAATTTGGTTAGAAGTATGACTGTATATCATTTATCTTTGTGTCATTGCAGGTTTCAGAAATCAGCCCCCCCAATTCGAAGGGGAGGAGCCCGAGTTTCCTCAAGACCAAAAGAGAGAAGAGCAACTTGAAATAAAAATGGAGGAAGAAGATGTCACCTGGTCAACTGGTGAGGAGTCTTTTAAGATAGAAGAGGATCTGAGCAGAGCCAGTGGAGGGGCGGAGCCTGCAAACACCTCTGCATGGCCCCAAATTAAAGAGGAAGCAGAGCTGCCTCAACAGCAAAAGAGGGAAGATCAACCTCCCATCGAAAAGGAGGAAGATGTCACCTGGTCATCTGGTGAGCTTTTCAAGAGTGAAGATGATCTCGTAATGGATTTGGTTGCAGATTTACTGTCAAAGCCATTTTCAAGACGGACTTATCAAGAAAAGCTGGATATCATTAAGAAAGGGCGGTCAACTCCAAAGCTAGCAACCCTGTCACAACCGGGAAAAGGGTGTGTCCGCCGCTTTCAGTTCGCTAACTACGAGCGCTACCCCTGGCTTACGGGCTCCGAGGAACACTGCAAATTGTATTGCTGGGAGTGCTTGTTATTTGCCACCAATGGACATGGTGTTTGGAGCAACACTGGATTTGCACATTTGTCTTGTTTAACCAAAGCAGCAACGAGACACCAAAGCTCTGCCGGACACTTACAAGCAACGGTGCTCTCCAAAACTTTTGGGGAAACCCGAGTGGAGTTACAGTTTAACGAGCAAGTGCGCAGGGAAACGGAGTGCCACAACGAAAAGGTGAAGAAAAATAGGGAAATCTTAAAAAGACTGATGGACTGTGTCATTTTTTTGGGTAAGCAGGAACTTTCATTTCGGGGACACGATGCAAGCGCTGCATCCCCAAACAAATGAAATTATGTAGAGCTTCTTTCTTTCATTGCTGAGAGAAACACAGATTTACATTACCACCTGTCCACTAATAATATGTTTAGTGGGACGTCGGGCAAATTACAAAATGACCTGATCACTGCCATTGCTGAAGTGATGAGGGAAGAGATCAAAAGGGAAGTTGATAAAGCACCGTTTGTCACTGTTATGGTGGATGAGACGACAGACGCGAGTAACGCGGCGCAGCTCGCACTGGTTCTGCGTTATGTCACGGGCAGAGGTGTCAAGGAGCGGTTCGTCAGATTTGAAAATGTTACCAGTGGGAATCAAGCCAACAACATTGCAGGTCTTATCATCCAATTTTTGGTGGAAAATGAATGTCTGGGTAAAGTTGTGGCACAGTGTTATGACGGTGCAGCAGTCATGTCTTCTGGATTTAATGGGGTGCAGGCTAAAGTTAAGGAGAGAGCACTGTTAGCTTTATTCATACACTGCTATGCACATCAGCTTAATTTAGTACTGACTCAGGGGGCCTCAAAGCTTAAAGAAAGCAAAATATTTTTCCCTCACCTTAATGGCTTTGCTGCATTTTTTTTTAGATCGCCTCGATGCACACAGCTGCTGGACGAAATCTGCCAGCGGCGTCTCCCTCGTGTGGCACCAACACGGTGGCAGTACACATCCAGAGTGGTCAATACAGTTTTTGAGAAGAGAGATGCTCTAAAGCAGGGGTCTCGAACTCAATTTACCTGGGGGCCGCTAGAGGCCGAGTCTGGGTGAGACTGGGCCGCATCAGGATTTCCACAAGAAAAGCACTGATAAAACATTCCAACGTTATCAAATATCTTTATTTTTTAACAAAAAATAATGAATTAAATAAATTAACTTAAAGATGAATAAAAAATAAATCAATCAGTAATACAAAACCAAATAATACTAATGAGCATACAGTAGATATACACTGGCTGGCTAAGTAGAGAAAATGAATTATTTTTATTCCATTTCAAATGTCTGTATTAACAGCTCTTTAACCTTTAACTTTCTGAACTTGAATGGAACATTGAACATGAAATATTCTGAACACGGCTTCTCTTGCCTACTCCTTGCTGCTAGAGACCTGGCAGCGCTTCTTCTCACATAGTCACATTTGGCTTGAGGGAGGAAGCAGTGGAGACCCTCAGTAGAGCTTGAAGATGCTCATCAGTAAGTCTGGACCTGTACTTGGACTTATTGAAGTTCAAGGTGGAGAAGAGCTTCTCACACAAGTATGTGCTCCCAAAAAGGCACATGGTCCGCTTGAACCTTCGGGAAAGTTCAGGGAAGCTGGGGGTCAACTCTCTCAAAAATTGCCCAAGCTTGTCTGCTTCTCCACTCACCTCCCTGAACTTGGCTTTGAGTGCAGAGTTGCACTGCAGGTCAATGAGCTCCATTTGAAGCTCAGGAGGGGCATCTTGCACATCAAAGGAGAAGGGGTCCGCAAAAATTTGAAATGTGGCTTTGTGTGTCTTGAAGTCTGCAAATCTGTGATCAAATTCCTCCTGTAGCTTCGAAATGGCCTCAACATACTTCTCACCACTGAATGGTGTGCCTGCATCCACGAGAGCCTTGCATGCTGGGAAATGGCAAAGGTTTGTCTGAGAGAGCTGGGCTTTCCATAACACAAGTTTAGTGCAGAATGCTCTCACGTTGTCATAGGCAGCACTGACAAGTTGCCCCTGGCCTTGTAGCTTCTTGTTCAGTACATTAAGCTCATGTGTGATATCAACAAGAAAAGCCAAGTCCATGAGCCATTTGGGATCACTTAGCACAGGATCAATCAACTCACAAACGGCGTAGCTAGCTTTGACTGCTGCATTACAGTCTTTGGTAGCCTTCTTGAAGAGATCCTGTTGCCTCAGAAGACGCGTTTTAAGACTGGCAACCTGGTTGGCTCTCTCATCTCCCTGGTATTTTTCGTACTCCTCAGCATGTCTCATAGAACAATTACGTTTCAAATTGTATTCCTTGTGCACCGCAACTTTTTCAGTGTAAATGAGACACGTCGGGGTGCCCCTGTGTTCAACAAAGAAATATTGCACTCCCCACTTTTCTTGAAACTGTCTGTGCTCATCACCGACCTTTCTCTTCACGGCAGGCTTTGAAAGAGACATCTCTGGGGCTCTGTAATATGTTTTTCCACTTGGAATGAGTCTCGGGTTGATCTTTCACATTCAGTCGCGCGGGTTTGTGGCGCATGTGCACTTTCGCTCTCCGTTTCAATCGCGGAGATGGCTACAGACACTGACACAGGCTGGATCACGGATCATAGCGCCTCATTCAGTTCTATGCTGAGAGCAGCGGAGGAGTGTGCGCGCCGAGCGGAGTGATCGGCCTCACGGCTTCTCCTCCGCCCAGCTGATTGGAGGAATGAATGAGTGAGTGAGCGAGGCACTGGACAGCCCGGCCGATGTCCCGCCCTCCAGAGCCGTATACCTCACCGTGATTGGTTCATTCAGCTCCGAACCAAAGTTCCCTCTAATTTTTTGTTGGTCTGAGCAGAAAGACAACCTCCCTGAGCGCACTGAGTACCAGTGTGAGCGACATCATCGGTACTCGGATGATTCGCCTAAAGACGTTTCGCCGACGGACGTTTGACAGACGGGCAGGTCGCCGAATGGACCTTCCACCGAACGTTCATTCGGCCGAACGGAGGTTTCGCCGAAACGGGATTCGAACGCTCGCCCCGCCGGATCATGTGTGTACAAGTTTTTCAACCTCGGCCCGCGGGCCATATACGGCCCGTTAGGATTTTTAATCCGGCCCGCCGCCGGTGTTGTCCAAATTATAGTAAAAATCAATGTTCGTCTACCATCAATGGCAGTCCGGGAATAAGCACTCTTGGGCAGGCAGATGTAGCAGAACCGAGCCGTAAAATGACAGCAATCGGGTCAAATCCATCCTAAAACAGCATTTAATGATTAAATACAAATACTGGATGATATCGCGATGGAGGCAAAAAAACGTCTATAGACGTCCATTCGCCAAACGGCTCAAAATGCTCTCAAATTCGGTCAAATCCAGCTGAAAACAGCGTTTAATGATTAAATACAAATACTAGTATTTGTATTTAATCATTAAACTAACAAATACTAGTACGACCTGTCCGTCTGTCAAACGTCCGTCGGCGAAACGTCTTTAGGCGAATCATCCGGTCACGACATCATCATTGCTCGCTATCGGCACACCAGTATCACACCGGCCACAAGCAGGTGCATGTCAATGTTCCCTCTAATTTTTCATGTAAAACATGCTGTAAAACAAGAAAAACATGAGTGTACAGAGCTACTGCCACTGGCTGCCACTTAAACGGCGCCATCATGGGGAAAGGGGTAAAAAAATAAAAAAATAAATAAATAAAAAAAAAAAAAAAAAAATTAAAAAAAAAAAAAAATCGATCTTTCATATTAAGACGGGGGCCGCAAATTATCGTCCCGAGGGCCGCAGTTGGCCCGCGGGCCGCAAGTTTGAGACCCCTGCTCTAAAGGAACTGTTTCATCACATCCTTGAGCATCATGACGAGTACGACGAGGAGTCTGTGCGGTGTGCTGATGATTTTAAAGCATGTCTGGATGATTTTGAATTTTGTTTTTTGCTTCACACATTTAACGGCATTTTTGAGCATTCATTCGTGCTTTTTTCAATACTACAGAACAACAAACTGGATGTACAGTTTTGTCTTGCAAGAGTAAAGGAGTTTTGTGACACAGTTGAACGCGAGAGGAGCCGATACGGGGAAATCTACGAGGCTACTGAACGCAGTGCAGGCGCTCCGAGCGCGCGAAGAGGTCAAGTGCAAGATCCTTCGGCGCACTACCACCAACTCTACGACAGGGTTCTGGACAATATTATTTGCCAGAGGCAGACCAGATTTCAGGACCACGAAAGACTGGTGTTTGTCTCCCTCCTTGACCCGCAGAAGTTTCGGGAATTCCAGATAACTATCCCACATGCAGCCTTCTCAAGCTTAACGCAGAGCCACGGAGCACTTTTCGATCTGCCTCGGCTAAGAACAGAACTGACTGTAATGTATGCCATGGATGATTTTGCAGGAAAATCTCCCACTGATCTCCTTGACTTCCTTCAGCAGAAAAATCTGAGTGAGAGCATGGGGCAGCTTTACACATTAGTGTGTTTGGCAGTGACCATCCCCGTATCCACTGCTTCTTTCGAACGGACATTTTCAGTCCAAAATCGAGTAAAAACTTATGCCAGAAATACGACAGGACAGGCTCGACTTTCAGCATTAGCTCTGATGGCGATAGAGAAGAACTTCTTGACTGATATGAAACGCACAGATAATCTGTATGAGAGAGTAATTGAAATCTTCTCGAGGAAAGAAAGGAGGATGGATTTTGTGTACAAATAAAAATGATTTTTGGTGAGGAAAATGTGGCTAAATTCCTAAATATTTCAATTTTATGAAGTTATTATTGATGCATTTTTATGTGTCACAGCTGTAGCGACAGTAAAGGTTTTTCTAGTCATGAAATAGTTATTGAGGGTTGGATTGATTCAGACATAGCACTACTGAAGGCCTAGGTGCGAAATGCACGGCCTGCCACGTTATTTAATAAATACAGATTTAAAGTTCAAATATTTATATTTATAATGGGAGCTATTGAAGTAAGTAAGTGCTAACACAATACATATTTTTTTGAATTATTAATTTACTCATGTTATTAGCACCTACAGTGGTACCTCGAGATACGAGCTTAATGCGTTCCGTGACTGAGCTCGTATGTCAATTTACTCGTAACTCAAATGAAAATTTCCCATAGACATGAACTATAAACAAATTAATTCGTTCCAACCCTGAAAAAACACCAAAAACAGGATATTAGATTGGAAAAAACATTTTTATTTGTTCTAATTCGCCATCTATTAGAAAAGTAACAAATAACTAGTGGTTTATTAGTACTAAAATGTGTTTAATTGTACTAAAATTAGACGGATTTTGCGGAGGGGAGAGAGAGGGACAGAGAGAGAGGAGGTGGAGAGAGAGACTTATTCAATTGACTAATTCAAATGAACTTGGATTACGATGCAGACACTCAAAAAAAAATTTAATCTAACCTTGCACTAAACTTAATTCTAATTTAGTTATAAATTTTTATAGCTTTCTTCTCCTGGGTTGGCTCTATTTGTCCCGCCCCCACCCTGACTTTCAGATGCAACCTATCGAGGGTTGTTTGCTTGCGTCTTCCCTTCAAAATATTCCGAAAATGACGCACGCGAATGTAATAATAATCGGACATAGGCCATGTCGTCATTACCACAACACAAAAAAGCCTACTTGTCATCACACGCAGAAACTGCGTGTGACGAAATTGATGGTGCTTCTCCATAACGAATGTCCTCCCAATAGGATAACGCACGATCACCTGCCAACTTGTCCGGGAAGTAGTACTCCTCTCGTATTAGCGAACAAGCTCCGCCATTCGCACTGACTAACGGGGAAAAAACCCACTGGAAAAAAAATGCAACGCTCCGCCCAGTGCTCGTAGAGACATTACACGAGGGAGTTGCGACCAGAAAGACAGTGCCCATGATGTTCTTATGAGTTCCTCTCGCGTCCGCTGAATGCTCTATCAAAATTTGTCTCGTATCTCAAGATAAATATTTGTTCGAAATGTTACTCGTATCTCAAATTGCTCGTATTTTGGGGCACTCGTATGTCGAGGTATTACTGTATTTTGTTCAATAGCTCAAAAACCATTTCACCTATTGACACCAAATTAACTGAAGTTATAGGTGATTAGCTTCTCTTTATTGAACACCTTTTAATGTTGAAGTTTTGACACCAAATTTACAGAAAAGATAGTTGATTACCTTGTGTTTATGGAGCTCCTTTTAGTTTTTCAACAGCACACTCAATTTATTAATTATTCATTTATTACTGTTATTAGCACCTATTTTGTTGAATAACTACCAGGCCATTTGACCTATTCAGCCCAAATCGGTGATCAAGTGATAGCTGATTACCCCCTGATTATTGTAGACCTTTTATTTTTTCAACGACACTCCATTTATTAATTACGCAGTGCTGGAACTGCATTGTGATGTTATCGCCGGGATTTCCTTCAACAGACTGAAAAAAAATCAATGGCCTTATTTTATTTATTTAAAGCGTAACCTTTATTTGTCAATATGGCATTCTTACACTCATTGCAATTGAATGAGATAGTTGAAATCCACTGCCCGAAGCGCTTGACTGGGATTCGGCGGTGACGTCATCCTCTTTTTCTCTGTTCATGGGCCTTCTTTGGCATAAAACCTGAAGGAATAAGGCAACCAAAAATGAAGCGCGGCTGGCTTGACTACGGAAAGAGAAACAGCGGCTCACTTGACCGCATTCTTCTCTTTGACACTTCAGCAAGTGTGCAGAACTGAAGTGCGGACAATGTCCGCTAGAACGACAGCAAAGTTCTAGAAGGATCTTTCTGGGACAAAAGAGCCAGCCCCCCAGCCATGTTCGACTTTTAGCAAAATAATGCACGCAAAGGTCGTTCTTCACAGACTCGAAGGTGGGCCCACTTTTGACGCTCATTTTTTTATAGTGCATACAAGCAGAAGCTGCTTGTGCGACATAGCCTTTCCACTTTCAAGGAGCCGTGGCAGCAGTTTCTCATGGGGCCTCTATTTATGTCCTCTGGTTCTCCGTATTGAGGTTGATGCGAAACAAAATTGGCCAGGTATGAAGCCATGTTTGCACAATCGCCCCTGCCAACATTCCTTATTGGAAGTGGCCAGAAGAATGCCGAAATGTTTGCCAAGTGGATCCAGCAATAACGACAAAGTAGTTGACTCTTATAATCCCAAACCCCTAGCCCCCACAATGGACGCAAGTGTACGCACCACGCGAACACGCACTTGAACAATTGGTTTTCAAGGGGAGTAGTAAGAACTGGGCAAATGCGTGCCCAATTGTGTGCGTATGTTATGATCGCGCCGAGGCGTCGAAGCGCGATCAGGGAGATTCGGACCCAGGAGCGGGGAAGCAGGATAGAACGAGAAGGGCTGTTCTCATTTCAGTAGCTTCAATGACTCAAACGCTTTACAAAATAACAAGGGCTTGTATATGCCAAAACGTAACAGAACCGGAGTATGGGGAATAATACCTTGTAGCGATGAATGGTGTAACACATAGTGTGTCATGCAGGAACGATCCGACAATGACTAACCATTTGCGTGGTGCTTAAATACCTACATCAGGAAGTAATCACAGATTGTTTGCAGCTGCTCTGACCTGACGGCAAGCCAGGAGGGACAAACGGGCCGCTCCTGACAGCGTACACGCGTGTCCGTATATTTCGTTTTAAGCGGACTGTACAGTAATAACTTGACATAAGAGTGCCCCGACATACGAGGAATTTGAGATGCGAGTAAAATTGTGAGCAAATATTTACCTTGAGAGTTAAGACAGGTGGCCTGGTGGATGAGTCGTTAGTGTGTCGGCCTCACAGTAGGAGATGTGGGTTCAAATTCAGGTTGATTCATCTGTGTGCGTATAAGCTGCCCCCTGATTCACAATTTTCAACTCCATATTCATGGTTTTAATAGGGACTACAAATGTTGAATGAAATCTTAACAAAAATCATTGCATGTGGTATTTCTGAGATACTGTGTGAATCAAAAGCACATTATTGGGGTCAATATCATAAGGACGTTTATATGCCTTTCTTTTTAAATGCAAAATATCAAATTATTCAATTTGAAAAAGGACATTTCTATCTTGATGTGAACTTGATGATTTTTAATGACAGAAATTACTATTATCTTACCAGAAGTTTAAGATGTTCTGGTGGCCAAATTGCTTCTAATGTCGAAATATCTCGATCTTTTTTCGATGGTTCATATTACAAATGTGCAATTATTTCCTTTCAAAAAGGAAGTAACGTAAGCACAACCAGGAAGTGTGTCCGTAGTGGTAAAGTGTTCAAGTCTCTGGGTGCAATAATAGCATGAGAGACACATTACACAGGTATCAAGGCTGATATTTTAACAATCGACCGCAAGACCTTCAATCAGCCTTAACAACTATTGAGATGTGCTGATATGCTAAACGCTAAAACATATGTATTAAGGCTACTTGCTTCTGGCCACTCGGGGCACATTTAACTAGGGAAGACGGCGGCGCCCTAGGTAAGATGGCGATGCCCGGAGCGAGCAGCGACAGGCACAAGTGAGTTTTTTCACGTTTTATGCAAGAAAAGTTTTTTTTTCTTGAATTTTCTTCATAGACATTAAAATAAATTTTGTTTAGTGTTTTATCTGTTGATCTTTTCTGTATTTTGAAATAAACATGTAGGCCGTTTGGCAGATATTACAGCAGAAGAGAACATCTCCACCCTTATCTCAGTGAAGCACAATCAGAACCCTTTGAAATTGTGTAAGAGCATTGGGCAACAACAAAAAAAGGAGAGACTCCTCTGCCTGGAGGATCTTAAAGAAGCAATGGTAATAATAAAAAATATATCTATTGACAATTAAATTGAATGGTATGGAATAAATATATATATGTAAGTAATGAGGGTACCACACTGTTAGAATACAGTTAACAGAGATTGATATTAGAGACCAGCTGATCGCAGGGCACAAGGAGACGGACAACCATACATACTCAGACCCAAACCTAGGGGCAATTTTAGAGTGTCCAATCAGCCTACAATGCATCTTTTTGGGATGTGGGAGGAAAATGGAGTACTCAGAGAAAACCCACGCAGGCCCAGGGAGAATATGCTAATTCAACACAGGTGGACTGACCTGGATTTGAACCCAGGACCCCAGAGCTGTGAGGCCGACGCGTGAACCACTCATCCGCCGGGCCGCCCATTCATAGATATTAATCATTACATTTTATTATTACTAAATCATGTATGTGTAGTAGACATGCACCTGCTTATGGCAGGTGTGATACTGGTGTGTGCCCATAGTGAGCAATGATGATCTTGCTCACACCGGTACTCCGTGTGCTCAGGGAGGTTGTCTTTCTGCCCAAACAAGCTAAAAATTAGAGCGAACATTGGGTGTAAGTGTGGATGGTTGTCTGTCTCCTTGTGCCCTGCGATCGACTGGCCACCGCGACCCGAGAGAGGATAAAGCCGTTCAGAAAATGAGAATCTCGGCTGAAATGTTTGCACTTTGCTTTTGGTCTCTTCAATTAAAACTCTTTAAGTATACCATGAATGTCCTGGTTTCCCTGCGATTGGCTCCACTCCCTCCTTCACCCCCACACTACGTGACATTATGACAAGTCAAAGAAATGGGCTGGTAAATCGGGCTGCTGCTATTCTCCTTTTCACTCACTGCCAGACCGCAGGTAACTAAATTGTGGGAATCTAGACATTATTTGCAGAGGCAATCATTCATTTGTGGAAAAAAATCTTGCATCTTCATTCGCTTAAATTTTAAAGTCAAGCTTCCATGGAATTGCTACACAGATAATGGAAATTCCCCTTCTACATAACAATTGAGACGGACAATCATGCACACACACACACCCATACCTAGGGGCAATTTAGAGTGTCCAATCAACCTACCATGCATGTTTTGGGAATGTGGGAGGTAACCGAAGTACTCAGAGGAAACCCACGAAGGCCCAGGGAGAACATGCAAGCTCCACACAGATGGACATGACCTAGCTTTGAACCCAGGACCCCAGAGCTGTGAGGCTGACGCGCTAACCACTCACGCCAAAAATGTGTGCATTTAATTTAATATTCCTACTTTTAAAATACAAAAAATCTCTGAATTCTATAACAACATTGTTATGCCGTTGATATGCAAAAAGGAGTCTCGTAAAAAAATCATTATGATTAAAGCGAAGCTAGAGGTACCGTCAGTGACACAGTGGTGTGCAAACGTGACACTCCTATTAGTGTGTTCGGGACTCGGCTCTCTCACCAGTGGTTTCACATTTTATCTTACAAGTTAGTGAAGAGCCATAAGCAATCCAACAAAAGGACCATAAACAGCCCATGAATTAATTGGCAGTGGTGGGATTTGGACCCACGGCTCCTGAGAGACTGGAACTTAAATCCATGGCTTAGACCACTTGTCCACACTACCTTGAATGAGGCTGAGTGAGGGATTGTGGACTTGTAAATTGTGAAATAACGTTAAAAACCCTTATATTAAAATATTAAAATGTGTTATTTGTTACTTGCAATAAGATCAACCACAATGTAACATTTAAACCAAATGTCCTTAAAATTACCTAACTTTTTCTCAAAATGTAGCTTTTCGATTTAGTGTCACGTCTAGCTAGACTCGAACTGGACTTCGAGCTGCTGTCTTCACGCTTTGGCATTAAGAGACCAAATTTAACATTATCGCCCCCTCTGTCTAAAATCTGAATTGAGAACTTGGTATTTTGAGGTATTGAGACAGTAGAGGGCGATAATGCTACAGTACCGTTGGCTGCCAACAACCGTAAAACCTCAAGCGGAAGAAAAAGAAGAAGAAGAAGGGATTCGGGCGTTCATTTCTGCATGGCTAGGGTTTTAACTTTTTGTTTGTGCGCCTCTTGTTTCTCCTCAATTTAATTTAACTTAAATGAAACGAAACCTCGACAACATGCTCAACATTAAATAGTTTGTGGACTCGAACGTCAGTCCGTTTGTCTTCAATCCGTTTTGGGAGTCGTACTGTAGCCTAGCCTAGCTGGCAGCTAACAAAGGAACACGTCGTCTGCATCAGTACGTCGTCAAGCGAACAGAAAAAAAGTGTGAAAAATGTCTGGGAGAACGACGCCGGTTGCGGCAAAGTTTCAGAAGGAACTTTATGGCGTGAAAGAGGATCTCTCATGTCATCAACATTCTATTGTTTGCAAAATGATGCAAGCTAAAGTTGTTCTTCACAAACTCGAAGGTACGTTCACTTTTGACGATCATAAATGCATGATAGACCGATATATACTTTACGTTACACAATTAATATTTCATAATGAAATATTTAACGGGGTGGCATTGTTGTTTCTGATCGTGACTTTATTGAATGAATCGAAGCAGGACAGCGCATAGCATTATGGGTAGAACTGAGAACCTGCTACAATGATGAACCACCGGATGTCGCTAACTGCTCAATATTCATTACTATAATCTGTAACATCTTCCTTCCTTTAGATTACTGTTCTGTAACTTTATAGTAACCTTTTATTCACATTAAACATTGCTGCCCACCATGACATATTGTTCTGAACATAAACTATTCTTGTATTATGCTTATTCCTGACATTAACCCTTGTACTAACAAAATGACAAATTTTTTCCTCTTTTTTTCTTCAACAATCTGACAACAAACCAAAAGTCTCTTGTGCAACTTCTTCGTGTGTGTGTTTGCTGTCATTGTCTATGTATGCGTGGGTCTGGGCTTAGTAAGGGCAGCGTGCAGCCTACACCCTAGTCAAACCCTTGTTTTCATGTATGCTCTTCTACGATCACCAATTCAGTTTAGGCGGTGGCCGTGAGAGGCGGCCACAACGTGTGTAGACTGCCTGGCCTGGTGAGTTACTGCGTCTCTCCGGTGTCTGGCATTGTCCTCTGGTGCCGATGTAGACGGACTGCGAGGAGCCAGACTGCTTGGGGCGCTTGGGCTTTCTGCACTGTGCAATTTCCCCATGGCCTGACCCATGGGCAGTCTCTGCCCGGGTTGATGTCCCAGTCACATTCCAGATTTCGCTGTTTCAGACCCTTTATTTCCGCTGAGCGCTCTGCCACTCGTAGATCCACGCGGTTGCGCCTGTAGAGAGTGCCGTGAACATCCACCACGAATGAGCGAGGAGCAACCTTATGAATGCATTGGCCCAATGGCCATCTCCCCGTACGGTCACCCGGAAGCGGCTTCATTCTGATCTGATCTCCCACATTTGGCTTTGGGAGTTCTTTGGCGGTTCTGTCGTAAGTCGATTTCCCTGTCCGCCGTTTCCACACCAACTTGTCAGTCACCCCGACCACCACATGTGGTTGCAGTAGGCTGTCTGCAACTGGTAGGGAGGATTTGAGCCTCCTTGACATTAAGCGCTGGGCGGGGCTACTGCCTAACCCCTAGGGTGGGCGCGTTGCGCCAGTGGAGGATGGCCATCCATGCGTCTGCTTTGGCCCGCATACAGAGCGATTTGACTATCTTTACAGCCGCCTTGGCTTTGCCGTTTGACTTCGGATGGCGGGGCGACGACGTGACATGGGTAAAACCCCAGCTTGAAGCAAACTTTCTGAATTGTTCACAGGCGAAGTGGGGGTCATTGTCAGTAATTACCTTGTCCGGTTGCCCATGACGCGCAAATTGGGCTCTGCCGCGAGTGATCAGCGTGTTGGCGGATAGGTCAGGCAGCTGGTCAATTTCGCTGGAATCGGAAGGTAGTGACATTCAGGTGCTGGGCTTGGTCCAGCTGCGCATACTCTGCGTGGCAGCGCGGCTCAGCGTGTCACTAACATACATTTCAGGCCGAGGCTTCTACACCACATCCAAGTTGTAGCACTGCAGTTGCATTAACATTCCTTGAAGACGTTTTGGCGCACTCAGGAGGGGCTTCTTGAATATGGTGATCAGCGGTTTGTTGTCCGTTTCCAATTTCTCAAAGGTGTCTTAAACCCAAAAGGAAAAGTTTGTTTTTTCTTTTATTTACATTAGTCCCTTAATCCGGACCAACCTAAATGATATTTCTTGATTTTCCCATTTTTAACGAATATTTGGCGTTTTTACATCCATTTTTTTCTTTTTGTGTTTTAGTTCAATAAGTATTTTGTAAAATGTAAAAATAACTGTAAAAATATTTTCTGTTTTCCACTTTAACTTTGAACATAAAAACATATTTTGTTTCCTTTTGAAATGACATGATTAAAAGACATTTCCCTTACTAAGAAAAAAAATAAACATTGTTTTAGAGTTAAGTGACGAATTTTGCGCATGCGCGAATCAAGCGTCACTTCTTTCGATGGCATTCGCTTTATAAATGCAAGAGAGTGGGACATAAGAAATAAATATTCATCAAATGGTCTGACATGGTTTTAGCAAAAATTATTGTGCAGGTTCGAATTAAATTGAAAACTAAATTGAGCATAAATCACTTGCGGCTAAAAAAGGAGGCGACGCTTAAAGCGCATGCGCAGAACAAATCGTTCATGATACGATCAAAATCATTCCACACTGGGGGAAACTCTTTAGAATTATCAATAATTACGTAAAAGTCCATCCAACAGACCCACAACACTTGGATAAAGTTTATTTCCTTATACTAAACACTTTGGCCAAACGATACATTTTCTGTATCAGTCACGTGGTTCTTTCTTAAAGCAATACACACAACAATACGGGATTTCTCTCTTGAGTTATAAGCACAGTGCTGACGCACCAGCGTCGCTCGTTCCATCACTATTTATCAGCAAAACCTGCTTTAGCTTAGCCCAGCTAGCAGCTATCAAAGAAACAAGTCGTCGAAAAGCTTGTTTATACTTTAGCTTAATTTAGCTAGCAGCTATCAAAGGAACAAGTCGTCAAATAGCTTGTTTATGCTTTAGCTTAGCTAGCAGCTATCAAAGGAACAAGTCGACGAAGAACTTGTTGTAGGTTTCCTGGCTATATTAGCTCGGCATAGCTAGCAGCTATCAAATAAACAAGTCGTCTAAGTGCTTGTTTATGCTTTAGCATAGTAGCAGCTATCTAAGAAACACGCTGAACTCGTTGGGGGTTTCCGGGCTAATTTAGCTTAGCCTAGTGTTGGAATTTAATTTCTATAATTATATTAAAGTTAAGTTAATAATCTGACTCCAATTTATGACCTTACCCGACTGCCACTCATCCAACAATTTGCGCGCTCGTTCTGCAATAGAAAGGTACCAGGAAGCCGACATTTTCACACACGGGTGGATTTATTTCTAACACACAAATCTAAGACATAAGTCTGTGGTTAAGGCCCCTCTCAGTCTGTCCAAGCAGACGCATGTTGCCACCAGTCGTCGTAGTTCTTTTTTCTGGGTTGCCCGGGAACTTAGTTATACTCCACAATATGCAAATGACACAACACAAAGGCATCCTGGCACTATACGATTGGTTATGTGTAAAATGCAGTTAACTCTAGCTTGCTCATTGGTCTTTCTTTCTTGAAGAATCTCCTCGCGGTTCCACCCAGTTGTATTTTTCCACTCCAGCCACTGCCTTCGTGTTATCTCCCGTCTTGACTCCTGCAAACAGTTTAAACTTGCAACCCCCACATCCTGTCCGCGACCCCCGCACACACTCAACATTCCACAGGAATGCAGGGAGATCTAATGAACTCTCTTTAAGCTTTAACTCTTAATATTCCTTCATTAGCTAGCTGCTATCAAAGCCGCCGCCATCATCAGAATTCACGTGTGGAAATGTCGGCAAGAACACAACGGCCAAAGCTCCAGGAGGAACTTTTTGAGGTCAAACAGGAGCATTCAACTCGGGAGCAATCGACAGTTTCCAAATTTAGTAGGAGCCTGCTCCTTGCCCACATTAGTATTAGCAACTTCGATCATGGGATATTGTTCAATAAACACATCACTCATTGGCGGCGCCCCGGGCTGGGGAGATAGCGTTTTCTCCCCATGTCCCCCACGGGCCCTCCCGACCTGGTCATATTTGTCGGAGGGGGCCCTCCTTTTTAACAACAACAACAACACACTTCTTCCTCACCGGGCTAGCCGTCCTCTTTTCTGTGGAATAACACAGCCTCTGTGTTTCCAGTCCCACCGTTATCAACTGATTTAACCCATGTATCATAAACCAATAATAGGTATCATTATATCCCTCCTGCTCCATTTTGTTAAGATTTCCCCCATGCTTAGCACGTATTTTATCCTGCAGTATCAACATCTTATGCATATTAAGCTGGCCAGCAAATCCATATTTATTTATCCATAAGTTTAGGTGTTTAACCCTTGTAGCGCTTTGATTTTCAACAATCCAATCTTTACACGGCAGACGCATCTTTGGATCGTCAATAGCCGCTTTACTGTTTCCACTACCCATTTTTGGAGTGGATTTGTGTGCCCCCGTAGTACCTTTTTTTTAGGTTTTTAACAACTACACACACACACCCAAACACCGTCGACGTTTATAGACCACACCGTGTCTACCTGCTAGTGACTAGTATCCGCAGGGTTTTAAAATCGCTATCCCCAGGATGCGAGCCTTACTTCTCAAAATAAGGCCTTCGCGTGTGATGCCCTTCGCGCATTTTGGATCCCGTCAACAATATGCAGCCATCACACGCGGACTCACCAGCAAGTTGATAGATGTCTCCTTTAAGGATAGTCGTCAACCGACTAGAATCCAGCCGCTGCCGAGAAATATTCCAGCCTGGGAAAGGGATTTCTTTTGCCGTGCACGGTCACTCCAGATATTGAACTGCAGCGTCTGGATTCCTTATCGGTTTGTTGACCCCGGCTACTCGAAGGACCAAAATGTTAGAATAATGATTCAAACCTTTTAAATCATTATTAGTAATATTTAATTAAAAAAGGAAAAACATCTCTCAACATTTCTGGTTACACTTCGAAGGAGATGCAATGTGACGTCGTCTTAGCCCCCAGTGCATTCTGACGAGCGGCATACTCTTCGGTTCATTTAGCGGCACATAACCAAAACATTCAAAGGTAATCTGATTTAAACAATTGCCATTGAAAGAAAAACACCTGCGTAAGAATTTGCAGTATAAGCATAATAATTTCTTTATAAGGTAAACTGCCGGTGTCCCAGACAAAACAATTTATGAGTCCTTCGTAGATCATTGCGAACTTGCATCCGGGTGGCTGGGTTGCGAGGTCTATCTCCCAGTAAACAGTCCTTGGAGGGTGAGGTGTTATGTCAACAAGCTGGAGCCAGCAGGGTGACCTCGAGTTTGTCCCAGTCTTATACAAAAGTAATTAAAATGCCTTATTACTTATTAAAAATGCTTACAAAACATATAGAAACACCCCATAATAATTCTATCAATAGACTAGAAAGTGGGTTCACTTTTTATTTCCATGCATTCCCTTAAAGGTATTCTATTGACATGACACTATAGTAGCGTACGTACATTTTCATGAATTTGCACTAGCACCATTCGAAGAAAGATGTAATAAATTCGATTTAATGTAACCACTCTAGGAGGGAAGAATGAGTCTCAACGCGTTAATACTTAACAACGGCATTAAACAGTAGCTTTCCTTTTATTGTATCCTTATCACAAACAATGTATTTTTCAAATTACGCAACGTGCGAGCGCCCCCAGAGTCATTCCTGCTACTCGCCCTCCATTTTTGAGTGACATAACACTCATTTGCTTGCTCTAAATTGAAAATTTTAAAAATGGAGATGTAGATGCACTAAACAACAATCGAGAGCAGCGTTCAAACAATGGTGTCAAAGTTGCGGCCCGATGGCCAAATCTGGCCCACTGCCGGTCTGTGGTGCGGTCTGCGGAAGTACTTCATATTTAATGCTAAAATTCAAATGCAGCTTATAAATAAATAGAATATGAACTATCATCAGAGATCATCACTACATCACTCCGCACAGACATTGACGTAGGGTCCTCAGAGGCAAGAGCGCTTCACCTCATAGAACTACCAGTACCAACAGAGGCCACCTTCGAGAGCAAGAAGGCCGAATACTTGAATCTGTGTGCCAGAAATTTGTCTGGAAATGCACCATCTACCCAGTCGAGGTTTGCTGCCGAAGCTACATTGGGCTTCTCCCACTGTTTTTAATTCCAACATTCATTGATTCATTTTCTGATATGCTACATCGTGTATAGGGGGTGCTGGAGCCTATCCCAGCTGCCTTTGGGCCAGAGGAGAGGAACAGCCTGACTCGGTGGCCAGCCAATCGCAGAGCACGAGGAGAAAAAAACCCATTCACTCTCACACTTATACCTAGGGACAATTCAGAGTGTCCAATCAGACGATACAGTGGTACCTCTACATATGAGCTTAATTCGTTCCGGGACTGAGCTCGTGTGTCTATCTTATCGTAACTCGAGCGAACGTTTCCCGTTGAAATGAACTAAAAGCAAATGAATTCGTTCCAGCCCTCTGAAAAAACATCAAAAACAGGATATTGGATTGGAATTTTTTTTTATTTCTTCAAATTCGCCATCTATTAACAAAGTAACACATAACTAGTGGTTTAATAGTAATAAAATGTGTTTAATAGAACTAAAATTAGATGGATTTTGCGGCGGGTACAGAGAGGGACATAGAGGGTTGGGGGGTTCTTTCCACGGCAACGCACTCGTAACCGAACAAACAAATTTAAATTAACTCGGATTAATATATACAGTCACACTCAAACATACGTTTAATGTAACTTCACACAAAACTGAATTCTAATTTGGTTTTACATTTTTATAACTTCTGGCTGGGTTAGCTGTTTGCCACGCCTCCACCCTCACGTTCGCTATCGATGGGCTGTTTGCTGTAGTATTCCCTTCATAATATTCCGAAAATAATGCACACAAATGTCCTAACAATAGGATAACGCACGACCACTTGCCAATGAGAAGTAGTCTTGAATTAGCGATTGCTCCGTTAACGGGAGCTAACAGGCTAAGGGGGGGGACACTGAAAAAATGCAACGCTCCGCTCAGTGCTCGCGGACACGTTACAAAGAGGTATAGTTGCGACCAGAGATATTACACGAGGAGTTGCGAGGGAGAGAGCCAGTGCCCCTGATGTTCCTATGAGCAGCCAACGAGAAGTAATATATTATACTGCTCGTATTAGCGATCGCTCCGGCATTAGCCGGAATCCGGCATCTCATTAATCCCCCAAATAATAATAGACCTGCTACTGAATAAAAGATAATGTTTTTTAATGCCTCCCCTTTGGCGAAAGCATTTTAACTAAATTAAAATCTAAAACATAAAAGAGAATGTTTACAATGAAAAGGCTCCAAAAAAGATTTGACTAATTTTAAGTGAAGAAACTTTTCTGACCAATAGTGCCATACTTTGAAAAATGCACCTATAAACAGTTTTCAACTCATGTTGCTGTTGACTAGAAAACTACAGTAGTAAGTACTGCATTGTGACGAAATGAATGTATGGCGCCCTTTTCCGTTTGGTTTCATTTCTGTGAACAAGAAATTCAGTCATTTATAATTGGAAAATGGTTAATCATTTATCTTTGTGTCTTTGCAGGTTTCAGAAATGATCTTGGTGCTGATGGGCATGAGTCTGTTGACCTTGAAGGGGAAGTTGAGCTCCCCCAAATCAAAGAGGAGGAGCCAGAGTTCCCTCAACAACAAATGGGAGACGAGCAACGTCCAATCAAAAGGGAGGAAGATCATTTCACCTGGTCACTTGGTGAGTCCGTGAAGAGGGAAGATGTTCTGGGCGTGGCCAGTGGAGGGGCGGAACCTGCAAACACAGGAACATGGCCCCTAATTAAAGAGGAGGAGCCAGAGTTCCCTCAACAGTGCAAAAGAGAAGAGCAACCTCCAATCAAAAACGAGGAATGTGTCAAATGGTCAACTGGTGAGCCTTTCAAGAGTGAAGATGATCTGGGCGTGGCCAACATAGGGGCGGAGCTTCTGAGCGGCAGCTCAACAGAAGGATGGCGAGCAGAAAATTTAATTGCTCCTTTATCAGATGGCAACGACTTGCTTTTTGACGATGATGATGTTGAAGATGTTAAGAAAAATCCCAGTGGTGACAAACTTTGCAAATGCTTTCAGTGTGGGAAAACTTTTGGGAAAAAGTCTTCTTTGAAAACACATATGAGGAGCCACACTGGGGAGAAACCCTTATCATGTACAGTTTGTGGTAAAACATTTACACAGAAGGGACACTTAATTAGTCATGCAAGAACACACACAGGCGAAAAACCATTTTCGTGTTCAGTTTGTGGTAAAACATTTACACACAAGGGAAATGTAAAAATACACACAAGAACCCACACTTGTGAAAAACCATTTACGTGTTTGGTTTGCGGTAAAGCCTTTTCTAAAAATGAATCCTTAAAAATCCACATAAGAACCCACACTGGTGAAAAACCATTTTCGTGTTTGGTTTGCGGTAAAGCCTTTTCTCAAAATGAATCCTTAAAAATCCACATAAGAACCCACACTGGTCAAAAACCATTTTCGTGTTCAGTTTGTGGTCAAAGATTCACACGGAAGGAACACTTAATTAGTCATGCAAGAACCCACACTGGTGAAAAACCATTTTCGTGTTCAGTTTGTGGTAAAACATTTAAACGGAAGGGAAGTGTAACAATACACACAAGAACCCACACGGGTGAAAAGCCATTTTCGTGTTCAGTTTGTGGTCAAAGATTCACACGGAAGGGAGACTTAATTAGTCATGCAAGAACCCACACTGGTGAAAAACCATTTTCGTGTTCAGTTTGCGGTAAAGCCTTTTCTCGCAATGAATCCTTAAAAATCCACATAAGAACCCACACTGGTGAAAAACCATTTTCATGTTCAGTTTGTGGTAAAACATTTACAGAGAAGAGAACTTTAAAAAAACACACAATAACCCACACTGTGGAAAAACCATTTTCGTGTTCAATTTGCGGTAAAGCCTTTTATCAAAAGCACCACTTAGAAGACCACACAAGAACCCACACTGGCAAAAAACCATTTTCCTGCTCAGTTTGCGGTAAAGCCTTTTCTCAAAAGCACCACTTAGAAGACCACACAAGAACCCACACTGGCGAAAAACCATTTTCCTGCTCAGTTTGTGGTCAAGCCTATTCTCTAAAGCAACATTTAAAAAGACACTTAATAACCCACACTGGCAAAAAAACATTTTCCTGCTCAGTTTGTGGGCGAACATTTTCCCATAGGAGAAGCTTAAAAGAACACTTATTAACCCACACTGAAGAACAATGTTTTCCTGCTCAATTAAAAAGCTACACAATTGAAAAACTAAATACTATAAATATATGGACAAATACTAAAATTGTTATCACGACAAAATAAAATAAATCAGTCGATAGGACAACTACGCCAAGCAGCCCCAGACTCTACTATTTCCCGTAGATAAAGTTCTGCGTAGTGACTGCTGGGATATAGAGTTCTTAATACACCCAGTTCTTCAATACACTTAGTATGACGGCGAGCACACTAATTTGGTGCTCACCGTCATTTCGGCTGTATTTACAAAAGAAATCCTGCCGCTAAATGTTGGCGTCAACAGAGCATTCAAAGCTAGACTGTGAATTATATATATACAACTACGCCAAGCAGCCCCAGACTCTACTATTTCCCGTAGAAAAAGTACTGCGCAGTGACTGCTGGGATATAGAGTTCTTCAATACACTCAGTATGACGGCGAGCACACTAATTTGGTGCTCGCCGTCATTTCGGCTGTATTTACAAAAGAAATCCTACCGCTAGATGTTGGCTTCAACGGAGCATATATATATATATATATAATATTATATATATATATATATATATATATAATATTATATAATAACTCAAAGCTTGCCGTCATTCCCGGAGGCTTAAGAACTACAACCGCTCGACCCGGCGTTTTGGAAGACTCATTTGGGCAATTGTTGAATTCGGACACAGAAAATGAGGACTTTGATGGATTTGTGGGTGATGATGACATAGGTAAGTTGTAAAATGTCTAAATAAAGTACAACCAAACTCAGTTTTGCTTCCGTTACCTTTTTAAAAACATGTTTTTAGCGTGGGTGTAGCGTGCAAGAACTATATTTCCCAGCAGTCACTGCACACCGGAACCCGGAAATAGGCTACTTCCGGTAGCCAGCGCTATTGCGTTTCGATGTTCATCCATATATAATATATATGCGTCTAAAAAACTGTGCTTTGTGTGTTTAAAATACAGAAATAGCACCCGTTACTGACACTGCGGCTAAAAATACGATGCGCCGAATAGTCGTGAAAATACGGTACCCACGTCGGTCAGAAGCCCTTTTTCTGCTCAGCTTCTTGCCAGAGATTTAGTTGTAAGGATAGACTTAAAAGACGCAAATGTGTTGTGATAAGCAGTGGCCAATCACAGCTTTGCTTGCTTTTTCAATTTCTGTATGAAAGATCATTCTAAGTGAAGTATAATTGTTTTTGCATTCTGAAAATCTTGTTTACACTTTTTAACGTGTAATATCGATCCACACGATTCAAATACAGTAATACCTTAAGATACGAGCTTACTGCGGGGTCGAGCTAGTATGTCAATTTACTCGTATCTCAAGTCAATTCTTCCCATAGAAATGAACAAAATACAAATTAATCCTTTTCCATCCTACAAAAAAAACACCAAAATTTGTTTTAATTTACTACCGACTCACAATTGGGAACCATCTGGTATGTTCTCATCTCAAATTTGTCTCGTATGTTGGAACACTTGTATGTCAAGGTATAACTGTATAAGAAAATTGAGTGTCGTTGAAGATTTAATTTAATTTACTATCTAAATAATATGGAAAATGTCGTCACAGTTAAAGACATGCCTAAGTAATTTGAAAAATTGCAGATTTGCTAGCAAATCCAATAAGAATATTGAGTGTTATTCAAACATGATACATTTGAATGAAAATGATTGATATATTGAATCTAGGATCTAAGAAACATGATTAGAAATATTGTGTGAAAGATAATGAATTTGCTCAAAATAAATAAATAAGTTGTACAATGTCCTTATACTTTTGTCTTATTATAAGATGAATCACGATTTTAAACTGATTTAACGTGTCATTTTTTTGGTAGTTCCAATAAAACTCTTTTGAGGGAAAATACTTTTTGGGTCTTTTTGTTGAAAAAAAATCAGCATTCCAAATTCAAAGGTGACAAAAAAGAGAAGCGTTATTTGCTCAGATTTAATGAATACATAAATTTGAACAATTTGACAAATTAATATATAAGATTGTTTTCTTTCTACAGGTGTGAAAATACGCTAACTTCATTATCTGAAATTAACGGTAAATTGATTTTATCTTTTTGATGTTGAAGGGGATAATTGGGAGATATGTAACTAGATTTTTATTGTATGTGCAACTATAGGAAAAACATTGAGTAAGAAAGTTTTATAGGAGATGATAGACAAACTACAAAGGGAATGTAATGTTAAATGTTTGCAAAAAACTACTAGATTGGGGTATTGCTCATTTCAAACAACTGCGCGATACACATTATTGAATGAATTTGGAGTTTTTGATTAGCATGCATTTTATGTGGCTTAATTGCTGTAAAGGGTACAGGCTTAATATATTAATCCTTGCGAACAGGGGGAGATTGTGATTCAATTCTATTGAAAAATATACTGTTAGGGTTATTAGTCTTACATTATTATATATTTGCTCGCAATTAAGTACGCTTTGCTTTACTTAGCTCATTAACACAAGAAAAGTTATTATAGTCTACATCTGCTTGCAATGAAGTAAATGCTTTGCTCCTTAGTTAGACCAAACAACAGGAACGTCGAATCCTTTTGGACTGCTGGGATGTGGAGAAGAACCTTCGTCTCTACATGACCTTCATTTGTTTTGAGAGCTAAAACTTGTATTGTAACTAGGGTCCTTTACTATTGACTTCTCACTCCTATTTTCCCAACCCTCCCTTGAGAGCTGAGACGTCCATTGTAACTATGGTCCTTGAAGCTAAAACAGGGAAAAGATGCGTGTAACGTGAGAATGAACCTGGACAGAGACGAGTCGATTCGATTCTCTCTTGCAAGAATTTCACAGAATTTTGCCCCATCTCTTTATTTGTGCGGGCATTTGAGAATGCCTATTGGTGAACTTATCATACCACTACTAGGATCCAAGGGTGAAGAGATCATCCTGCCTTTAACTTCCCCAGTAGCCACTAAGTGCTACTCACTGACTATCACTCATTCCTTCATCTATGCTCCAAAGTGCCCTGTCAACTTGATGGGCCAGGACCTTATAAAGATGTGTCCTGTCCAGATGGACAACAACTCCAAGACTCTCCTGCAAGGCACCACCAAGCAACTGCCCCAATCTTTGCTGTGTGGGATAGACTGGCCAGTTGGCTTAATAATTGTTTGTTCATGTCGCGCCATGTGGCCAAACTCGCTTTACAATTGTTTGTTAAGATCGTAAAATGTAAGATAGACTGGCCAAACTGGCTTTACAATTGTTTGTTAAGATCGTGGAATGTAAGATAGGCTAACTAGCTGGCTTTGCAATTGTTTGTCAAGATCGTGGAATGTAAGATAGGCTAATTAGCTGGCTTTGCAATTGTTTGCTTGTATTGTGCGATGTGGCCAACTAGCTTAATAATTGTTTGTTCGAATCGCGCGATGTAAGATAGGCTGCAGCAGTTTGTGTGAGCTATAAAAATATCGTGTTTGCATACAACTTAGCCCTGCAAATGTCTAACCATATCAGCCTAAAGTTTTGTTTACATAAACTTTGTCCTACATCACTGTCTTAGAAATATTTCCCTGTTTTCCTATATAAAGACTGACCCACTGTTCATTCGGAGAGAGAGTTGCAAAGGACACCACGCTGAGCGGTTCACCACTGTTGGAGCTCTCTCTCCATCTTGCAGTCTGGTAATAAACCTATTTCCTTTAAATTGATCTCACCTTTTCTGTGCCTTTTCCTGAAGTTGTATTACAGATCTATCAGCTGACATCTACTGGGCTCGCATTAACACCGACTCTGACGGCTGGAAACAAGCCGAACACTACTGGCCTTTGTGACTGCCCTGGGTGCGGCACCTACGTACATATGATTTGGTTTCTGACTGCTTGCATTGCACGTTCTACTATGATAGCCAAGGTAATGAGGTCTATACTTCGTTACAAACAATTTAAGGACACACTTGGCAAATACATTGTGGCGATTTGTTTATTGGTAACCCGGAGTGGCTTTCAATACACATTTGTCTGATGAACAATTAAAATGGTACATGAAGGATAACCCACCAGATCTCTCCATGTCACCATCTCATCCACATGTTTCCATGATGATATCTCCTCACTCAGCTAAAGACCTTGGGCCCTTTGTATGAGAATACATTTTGGCTAAGGATTGGAAACCCACCATAACTCAATCTTTGTTTTATTCTCCATTTCTTGATGTTTATTGTGTCCAATCTGAAAAAGTCAAACCATGCTTCATTTTGGAGCATCGACTGTTGGAAGACACCATGGTTGTGAAACAATGGACAGTGACATGGCCTCAATGGTTCTCGCTGACCTGCCGGACACAATTTGTTCCGTTACTCCTACAGACATGGGCTTGTGTAACGTTGCTTTTGCACTTTTCACATGACTTCCAATCCTGTGCATGTCGAAAGCAATTTTTATAATTCAACTGTTCATTTCCGTAAATACTACAATGACATTGAAAAATACATTTTTTTAAAGGTACTTAGTCAAGTGAAAACAACAGTGACTGAGGATGCCAATCACATTTTTGGATTATTATTCATTAAAAAAAGCAATAATTTTTGTCACTTTTACTGAACCAAGATGCCTCTTGAATTGTATGAAGTTTCCCTGCTTCGGAACGAGGAGCGCCACGTTGGATCGAGGAAAATGTGGAAACATGGCATGGTAATCAGCAGACGATCCAACAATGACAAAGCAGTCAGTGGGGTTATAATAGACTGACACGTGCTGACAAGACAATTAGGAACACCTGGGAAACACAAGAGGGAGGAAGGATACACCAGGGGCGGAGACACGACAGCTGAACACAATGGGCAATCACTCAGACAGGAAACCAGGCGGGAAAAAGCATAACAAAACCAAGCAACCCTAACAGTTTGTCTGTTGTGTACTAAAGGAAGTTTAAGATTACATCCATGTTCGTTTCAGTGAGCTGTTTATGTTTTGTTTCATTATGTTAGGGGACCTTCATGAGACAAAATAAAAGGTGATGTTGAATTAATTTATTTCTAATGGGGTTCAGGTTTACGGAAGCTGATCGCACTCACCTTGAAAATAAAATAAAGTCCTGGCCGTTTTTCTAATTAATTCATCTTTGGTGTGGTGGTGTTTTTTTGAAGTATTTTTTTCTTCGTTTTTCAAATTAATTTATTGTCTGAGGGTGTTTTTCTTTGTTTTTCAAAATGTATTTTTGGCGTTATGTTTTTGAATTATTATTATTATTATTTTTTTTAATTATTCATTTATTTTTTCCTCAGAAAAAAATACATTCAAAAATCGAGCAAACAGCAGTTATCGACATATTTGGAAGTCTCGCGTGGACTGCGTCCCCCAAATTCTAGACAGGAGGACCCGTGCTCGCGTACACACCTACCTCCATTCAGCACAATCAAGTTTTATCCAGATATTTGGCAAAGACAGTGCGAGACAGCCCAGTCATCAAGTCACCTTAATGACAAGTACGCTTCTAAGTTTCCTCTCGTATAGAATTTGAAACCCCTCTTCTTGGCCACTCTGTAGTCAAACATTCATTTGGAAGGAAAACTTAAAGCATCACACAACAAATCAACACAGGCGCAAAGAACTTTTTAAACATTCAGTAAGAGAGCATTTTTTTTGCTCAGTTTATTGCCAATGTTTTATTCCTAAGGATAGGAATTTATTTTCTTGTATTTAGATGTAGCTTTTCGATTGTTTTCACTTTTTTTACCTGTCTTGTTCAGTTGTTTTTTTAACTGGTACTGCATTTTCTTTTTGTTGAGAACATGCTCTCAAAGTGTATGAAACTAGAATACAATTAAACACTTGTTGTTAATATTAGAAATAGATGACAAAAAGAAAAATGGACTATATGTAATGAAATAAAAATGCATTTTCCTATTTGACAATTTTCTGTTCCTTTTTCACAATGAATTTTAGGCCTTACCTGACATGTTTCGCTGTATTACTTCCGCCTTCATCAGAATATCAAGGCATTAGCGGGACGTGTTTCAAAAAAACAATTCGTTTTTATCAAATTCTGATCTTGTGGAAATGATGCGATCAGGCCCGATGTCTGATCAATTCCGATCGGATTTTTGATCAGGAGGCATACCTCGGAAGAATATGAGAAAAGGTAACTTTTACAGAATTAATAATTTTCAAGAACAAATTTTCACAGCAATGGTAGCACTTGGAAGTGGGGTAGTTTGCTTCTACAAAAAAAGAACTGATGTGAGTAGCAGAAAATGGTTTCGATCGATTGACCTCTGGGTTATGGGCCCAGCACGCTTTCGCTGCGCCACTCTGCTTCTAATCACTTCACACTTCACAAGCTAACTCACAAAACTAATCAATCAAATCGAAGCAGATATACTGAGGGCACGTGGGTATTCCCACCTGCTGACGGAGTTCTTGAGGACCACCAGCGCAAGAACCTCGGCCGGGGACTGGCATAGCCTTGGTTAGTCCTGCTATTCACAGAGTCATCCATTACGCATTTAAAAATTTCCATTACAATAAAAAACGCGGTACGAGACATTCGGCCCCGGGATTTACAAAACAAGATACCATGTTGAATTTAATCTTGCACTTAATCTAGCTAATAATACCCCACCAATGAGTCACTACCTTATCGTGGTGGTGGGGTTTGTGTGTCCCGGTGGTGGGGTTTGTCAGTCCCAGTGACCCTTGGAGCAATGTTGTCCGGGGCCTTGCTCCCATGGCAAACTGGTCTGATGTGAGGGATCAGACAAAGAATGGCTCAGAAGGGCTCTTATGATGAGCAACATTATTGGACGACATCTTCCCTCACCTGGACGCGGGTCACCGGGGCCCCACTCTGGAGCCAGGCCTGGAGGAGGGGAGTGATGGCAGGCGCCTGGTAGCCAGGCCTAGACCCATGGGGCCCGGCCGGGCACAGCCCGGAGAGGCGACTGGATTCCCCCTCACATGGGCTAACCACCTGTGAGAGGGGCCATAGAAGGCAATCCCCGGCTGCAGAAACGATCTCTTGGGGCGTGGAATGTCACCTCTCTGGTTGGGAAAGAGCCTGAGCGTGAGGTTGAGAAATTCCGGATCGACATAATTTGGCTCACCTCTACACACAGCTTGGGTTCCGGTACCACTCCTATCGAGGGGGTTGGACACTCTTCCGCTCTGGAGTTGCCCGCTGGACAAAAGGGTAGCATCCCTCCATCTTCGGGTGGGCGGACGGCACCTGATTGTTGTTTGTGTGCATGCACCAAACAGCAGTTCAGAGTACCTTCCCCTTTTGGAGTCCTTGGAGGGGGTGCTGGAGAGTGCTCCTTATGGGGACTCCCTTGTTCTGCTGGGGGGATTTCAATGCTCACGTGGACAATGAAAGTAAGACCTGGAGGGTGTGATTGGGGAGAACGCCCCCCCTGATCGAAACCCGAGTGGTGTTCTATTGTTGGATTTCTGCGCTCGTAGTGGATTGGCAATAATGAACACCATGTTCAAGCATAAGGGTGTCCATATGTGCACTTGGCATCAGGACAGCCGCATGTCTTGGATACTCGGGTAAAGAAAGGGACGGAGCTGTCAACCGATCACAACCTGGTGGTGAGTTGGCTCCGATGTGGGGGCAGATGCCAGTGCAGCCCGGGAGACCTAAACGTTTCGGTCCCCTATTAGAAGCACTTTCAATTCCAACTCGCCGCTCCCCACTCGACCTCGCCCGTCCAAGCTCCCCGCTCGACCTCACCCGTCCACGCTCCCCGCTCGACCTCGGCCGTCCGAGCTCCCCGCTCGACCCCTCCGTCCAGGCTCCCCGCTCCCACTTGACTTCGCCCGTCCAAGCTCCCCACTCGACCTCGCCCGTCCAAGCTCCCCCCTCGACCTCGCCCGTCCAAGCTCCCCGCATCTCCGTGCCGACTCACCTGCCAGTCGCACCCGAGCCAAAGCCAGCACATTGCTGTTTAGCTCAGTTAGTCAGAGTGTGGTGCTGAAAACGTCAAAGTCATGGGTTCGACCCCTGAATGGGCACAACCTCTCTAGAGCATGGGTGTCAAAGTGGTGGCCCGGGGGCCAAATCTGGCCCGCTGCATCATTTTGTGCGGCCCGGGAAAGTAAATCATGAGTGCCGACTTTCTGTTTTAGGAAATGATTATAGATGTACATTACATTTCCTGATTTTCCCCTTTTTAAAATCAATCATTGCAATTTTTTAATCCAATTATTTTCTTTTGTGTTTTTAGTTCAAATATACAAATGTTTTCCAATTTAAAAAAATATTTTGTTTCCACTTGAAATAAAAGAACATGATTAAAAGACATTTTTCCATACTAAGAAAAAAAAGCTCAATTAAAATTGCTTTAGATCTATAAAAACGGACTATTTGGGCTTTTGATCCAGTTATTTTAATCCAATTTAGAAAAATAAAAAAAATCTAGATATTAGATCTAAAAATGGTCCGGCCCACATGAAAGGGGGTTGATGTTAATGTGGCCCGCGAACCAACCCGGGTTTGACACCCTTGCTCTAGAGCAGGGATGGCCAAACCGGTCCTCGAGGGCCGCTGTGGGTGCAGGTTTTTGTTCCAACCAATCCAGCACAGACATTTTGACCAATGAGATTTCTGAAGAAAACAAGAAGCACCTGACTGCAATCCACTAATTGCACTTGTAGGACACCCGATTGGTGAAAAGGTGTCATCTTGATGGGTTGGAATGAAAACTTGCACCCACTGCGGCCCTTTGTGGAATAGTTTGGACACCCCTGCTCTAGAGTAAGTTAAGATTGCCTAAAATGATTTATTTTGCCGTAACATAACAGTTAGCGAGCTGACTTGTTGCATTTACGAGCATCACACAAAAATCATGGCCAATTTGCAAATGGCCGGCTAGCTCAGTTGGTCAGAGTGTGGTGCTTACAAGGTCAAGATCGTGGGTTCAACCCTTGCACAGGTGGTGACCTCTTCGTAGTAGTTTAAATTGCCTAATACAACTTCTTTTGCTGTAACATAACTGTTGAGCTAGTTGACGTGTTGCATTTGCGTCATCACGCAAAAATCTGGGTTGTTCAGCACATGGCCTGTTAGCTCAGTTGGTCAGAGTGTGGTGCTAATAACGCCAAGGTCGTGGGTTCAACCCCCACATGGGCCATGACCTCTCCGTGGTAGTTGAAATTGCCTAATACAACTTCTTTTGCCATAACATAACGTCTTGTCTTGATGTTTCCTCATTTTCTGTGATCTGGTAAGTTCTCTGCTCCACAAGGCAGAAGACGCCACACAGGATGTGAATCATCTCAGTGAGGGAATACTTGAGGTTTGTTCCCACCACATTTCTGTCCTTCCCAAATGGTTGTGAAATTAAATTTGTCTTCATACTCAAGCGGGCAGAACAGTGTTTCTCAACTTTGCTTAGCCTCCAATGAGGAAGCCTGTAGAAAATGATAATAGGATTACTCTTAATAGTCGTCACAAGTGCAAAAATCTCCAAATAAAGATGTAAAAACTCTTAAAATAGAATCAACAAAATGCTGTAACAGAGTTGTCTATCTGTCTGGTAAGTTGACTGAGCTACCTTGCTAATGCTAGTGGGTTAATTATCTGAACCTTAGCTTTTCATGCTAATTGCTAGCATGCGCGAGTATGAGTTTAGACACAGTTGTCGTATGTTCTATCAATATTAGAATATAATAACACATCACAAAATATTTATAGTTTAGGATTGTGGTCACATTTTTCACTCTTTCATGGATATCTTTTTAACTTTATGCTAAAAGCTAAGCTAACCACAAGTGACATAGAACCCTTCTTGAGAGTAATTACTTGCCCAAGACGCTTAACAAAAAGTGCATAACCTGATGACAACACTTTTTCTCACAATTGAATATAACTTTTACAAATGGAAGTATAGTTCTATAACCATAAAGATACAATTCAATCTTAAATTGCCGTCCAGAATAATTTATCGCATTTCCCTTCCCAGTACGTGTATGAGACCAACAAAAACAGCGACAAAGTGGTCCTCGGGAAAGGCACGTACGGGGTGGTGTATGCCGGCAGGGACGTTAGCAGCCATCAAGAAGATTCCAGAAAAGGACAGCACGTGAGTGGATTGTTTGTCCTTCCACTTGACAGCCACTAACAAACACAAATATTCCCAGCCGCTCCACGAGGAAATCTGCCTGATCAAGCGACTGAAGCACCGGAACATCGTCCAGTATCTGTGCTCCCTCATCGAGGACTCTTTCATCAAGATCTTCATGGAAGAAGTCCCAGGAGGTTTGTAGACAAAGCAGTGTTGATGAATAAATCCCAAATACTGTATTTTCACAACTATAAAATGCACCTTGTGATAGGGTGCAGTCTCGTTTGAGGGTATAGTTTCAGTTTTTTGTCAATACATTGGACGCATCATCCGATAAGGCACTAGCATGACACTAGGCTTGCGTATGTTATGCTAGCCGCTAGCGTATGTTATGCTAGCCGCTAGTGTATGTTATGCTATCCGCTAGGGTACCTATGTTATGCTATCCGCTAGCGTGCCTATGTTATGCTATTCGCTAAAGTACCTATGTTATGCTAGCCTCTAGCGTACCTGTTTTGCTAGCCGCTAGCGTACCTGTTAAGCTAGCCGCTACCGTATGTTATGCTATCTGCTAGCATACATATGTTATGCTAGCTGTTAGCGTATGTTATGCTATCCGCTAGAGTACCTGTTATGCTATCCGCTAGCATGCCTATGTTATGCTATTCGCTAGTGTACCTATGTTATGCTAGCCTCTAGCGTACCTATGTTTTTCTAGCCACTAGCGTACCCGTTAAGCTAGCCGCTAGCGTATATTAAGCTAGCCGCTAGCATATGTTATGCTAGCCACTAGCGTATGTTATGCTAGCTGCTAGCGTACCTATGTTTTGCTATCCGCTAGCGTACCTGTTATGTATTCGGATTTTCTGTTTTAACAATTGGGAAAAACAACTGCAATGTGTCACTGTCAATCATGAGTACTGAAAATGCAAATTTGAACTAAATAAATCATACTGGAAAAAGAAAAATTGCTCCAGCGTCTATAACCCAGGAGACTTATTAAACAATTTCCAAAACGGGCCTTAATATGTGACTCAAAGTCATGTTTTGGTATACATTTCTGCAATATTGAGTACTTACTTGTGAGTACTAAGTGTCTTTCTCAAACTGATGAATTTATTGAATCCATATTGGCAGATTTACAAATAACACCTAGATAACTAATAACACACAAAAACGAAAATTAGCTTTAAAAAAATAGACAATTTGTGAAATAAAAGAAATACACAAAAATTGACAAAACACCTCATTGGCTGAGTACCAAGAGGAATTAGCCTGGGTTTTATTCTTTATTTCTCTTTATATTACTTTAGCTTGCAACTTTCTGGCTGAGCTTGTCTCGTGCTGCCTTTCTCTTACCGAGAGCGCTTCTTCTGCTGCACTTATCTTCCCATTTAGCAAACGTACGCTCGCTCAAGCGCCACTGCACCCACTACAGGAGGTATGGTGAAACTGACATTAAAATACACAAAAAAATACAGTGAAACTAAACTGTGGCAGTTACATATCAATTGCCAGATAAGTTTAGTTACATGCCAATCAAATCCGTTTGTATAAATATAAAAGTGTAATAGAACTACAAAATGAACCCAAAGTCAGTTCTGGTGAAGTTGTTAACTGCGCAAGGAAAAGGAATTCTCCCCTTTGTGGATTCTCATGTGGGTTCTTAAATTTTGCTTTTGAGAAAAGGCTTGACCACAAAATGAGCAGGAAAATTGTTTTTCACCAGTGTGGGTTCTCGTGTGCCTTGTTAAATGTTCCTTTCGAGAAAAGGCTTGACCACAAACTGAGCACGAAAATGTTTTTTTGCCAGTGTGGGGGCTTGTGTGACTAATTAAGCTTTTCTTCCATGCGAATGTCTGACCACAAATTAAGCACGAAAATGGTTTTTCACCAGTGTGGGTTCTTGTGTGGAGTTTTAACTTGTGCTTGAGAGAGAAAGATTTACCACAAATCGAGCACGAAAACGTTTTTTCACCAGTGTGGGTCCTTGCGTGGATAATTAAGTCCTGCTTTCGAAAGAAAGCGTGACCACAAATTGAGCAGGAAAATTGTTTTCCACCAGTGTGGGTTCTTGTGTGGCTTTTTAAGTTTGCTTTCTGTGTGAATGTTTTACCACAAACGGAGCACAAAAACGGTCTCTGCCCAATGTGGGTTGCCATATGTCTTTTCAAAGTAAACATTTTACCAAAGGTTTTCCCACACTGAGAACATTTGCAGAGTTTGCCGCCACTGGGATTTTTCTTAAGACCTTCATCGTCATCATTATCATAAAGCAAGTCGTCACTATCTGATGGAGGAGCAATAAAAGCTTCTTCTTGCCATCCTTTTGTTGAGTCGCTGCCATGCAGAGGCTCCGCCCCTCTGCCGGCCACGCCTAGATCAACTTCACTCTTGAAAGGCTCAGCAGTTAACCAAGTGACATCTTGCTGCTCCTCCGTTTTGATTGAAAGTTGCTCTTCTCTCTATTGCTCTTTAATTTGGGGCCATGTTAAAGTGTTTGCAGGCTCCGCCCCTCCGCTGGCCACGCCAAGATCATCTTCTCTCTTCAAGGACGCACCAGTTGACCAGGTGACATCTTCTTCCTCCTTTTGTTATTTTAAGTTGCTCTTCTCTCTCTCTCTGTCTTGAGGGAACTCTGGCTCCTCCTCTTCGATTTGAGGGGGCTCAACATCCTCTTTGGCACCAGAAAACTCTGACACCTTCCCATCAGGACCAAGATATTTTCTGAAACCTGCAAAGACCCCAAGATAAATTATATATTTTATAAACTGTCTATTATTCTATCTAGAGGTTCTTTATGTTAGACTGGTAATTAAGTCTTATACTTATATTTGCAGTGGTTAGGCTGGAAAGAAAGGACTAATATGCTGGTCGCTACAGTAACGAAGCTAAACAGAAGAGGATGCCATACATTTGTGATGTTGTCAACATAGGACTACTGTAGTATTCTCATCAATAGCCAAAGGGGTTTAAACGTTTTTTTGAAGTGTATTTCACTAAAAAAGGTCTATTGGTCAGTAAAGTAACCTCACAGGCCCTTAAAGTTTTTCCAAATCTTTTTTGAGCCTCTTCTTTGCAGATATTCTCTTGTATTTTTGAGATTTTAATTTATTTGGAATCCTTTTAGAAAAGAGTGAAGCATCAAATATAAATTTTAATCATTTTTAATTAAAAAGGAAAAATGACAGCTATTCTTTTTTTGTTGACATTAAAAAAAAATGGAAAAAGAGCCAACATTCAGTTTTATCGATTTATTTTTCTAAATCAATAATTTTGAAATATATTTTTGGATTGAAATAAGTGGGAGAAAAAAAGCTGGTTTTAGAGTTTTTAAACAAAGGAAACATTATATATATATATATATATATATATATATATATATATATATATATATATATATATATATATATATATAGCCTTTTTATGATTTCATATTTTTATATGCATTACAGTATGAAAATGGGAAATAGTTGTTATGATCTGTACTTTTCCCATGATTTATTCTGCATGATTTTGTTTGTACTGTTTTATTGTCTTAAAATCAAGCTTGTACCTTCTGTCGACCTGAGAATTTTTAAATAAATCAATTGCAGCGCACAAAAAAAGCCGTTTTATAACTCATTGAGAGAATATATAAATATAAAAAGTGAACCCACCTTCTAGTCTGTGAAGAACAACTTTTGCATGCCTTATTTTGCAAACGATCGAGTGTTCCTCGTGGAACACTCCCACACGGGAATTCTGATGGAGGCACCTTTGATGCTAGCAGGCTAAACTAAAGTAGGCCGCAAAGCTTCAACAAGGCTTTAGACGCCTTAAAGATGATGTTGACTGAAACTTAAGACGGAAGAGTAGTTAAGCAAGACACATCGGCCACGCGTGGGTTTAGTTAAGTGGTGGAAATTGAGGAAAAACTTGGCGCGCTACGGTCACGACAAGATTGTGACTGGGGACGGAACCTTGACTTTCGGGGTTGCGCATGCGCGGAACATTGCGTCACTTCTGCAACTCGAGCGTCACTTCTTTCGGTGGCATTAGGTTTATTAAAAACAAGAGAGTCGAACATAGGAAATAATTATCCTTCAAATGGTCTGACATATGGTTTGAATAAAAATATTTTCGTAGGTTTGAATTTACGACATAAGTCACCATGAAGAAGGTTGCGGCTCAAAAGGAGGCGACGCAATACGCGCAAGCGCAGAACAAATCGACAAATTATCAAGGAACCATTGCTGTTTTGCCAAATTGAATCACGAGAGATGCAGTTCTTCAACGAAAATGTACCAACTCGCACGAATCATTTCCTTATTTGCTTAAATGAATTGAATTTGTGAGAAGAAATAAATGGCTTAAAGTGCCTCCATCATATATCAGGGTCCAAAGGAGGCGGGGCTACGGTCCAAATGGAGATCAAAGCGTGTGGCGTCACCAGGAGCTCTTTGCTCTTTGATGTCACCTATCAAAGCGCGTGGCTCTTTGCTCTTTGATGTCAACTGCGCAAATATGCAGCATCCAGAGGATGGCATAACAGTCAGATGCTGCAGTTGGACGTCCTCGACTCATCTGGAGACACGAGACTCATTTGGACAAACTTTTGGAAACAATGAAAATATTTCAAGGTAAGTTGGTTTCAACTTTGAGATAGTTTAGCCATTGACTGAGTGAAAGAGTCCTGCTCACATGTTGGCATTTATTTACTTGTGATGTAAAAAAGTGACTGAAAAATATAAAATTTAGTGTGTTCAGATTGTAAAAGGAGGCCAGAAGCTTTTACTATACTTTAATTTGTGGCTTTTTCTGAGCTTTGTCTTTGTTTGGTCGGTCGTAGTCGTTATGCTTGGTGCCAAGTCATGGAGATGTTTTTATTTCATTTGCAACATTTTGTGATGGATAATATTGGTGTTTGCAGCCAGCTCATTTTAGACATCTTTAAAAAACAGCAATTTTGACCTAATTGCACTTTTGCTTCCTATTTAACCAATTGATATTCATCATTTAGTTTTGTTAAGTCGAAAACAACATTTGGGATATCGTAATGTGCCAAACCCTCAGCCATTAATTGCCTAAATTCCAATTTATTAACTTAAACAGTGAACGCATTCAGCTCAATATTAAATTCATCATCGTGTACGGGTAAATTGGTCATGCAGGGGGGCTTTTTATCATGCTGTCTTTGCTGTCGTGCTAATTATGTTTTACGTTTTTATACCTTTGTTGTCCCGGCTGGGTTGGCTGTTTGCCCCCGCCTCCACCCTCACTTTCACTATCGATGGGCCGTTTGCTTTTGTATTCCCTTCAAAATATTCCGACAATGATGCACACAAATGTCCTCACAATAGGATAACGCACTTCCACTTGCCAACGAGAAGTAGTCTTAAATTAGCGATCGCTCCGTTAACGGGAGCTAACAGGCTAAGGGGGGGAAAAACACTGAAAAAAACGCTCAGTGCTCGCAGAGACGTTACAAAGAGGTATAGTTGCGACCAGAGATATTACACGAGGAGTTGCGGGGGAGAGAGCCAGTGCCCCTGACCGTTCTTATGAGCAGCCAACGAGAAGTAATATACTATACTGCGCGTATTAGCGATCGCTCCGGCATTAGCCGGAATCCGGCATCTCATTAATCCCCCAAAGAATAATAGACCTGCTACTGAATAAAAGATAATGGTTTTTAATGCCTCCCCTTTGGCGAAAGCCTTTTAACTAAATTAAAATCTAAAACATAAAAGAGAATGTTTACAATGAAAAGGCTCCAAAAAAGATTTGACTAATTTTAAGGAGCTACATCACCAGTGAAGAAACTTTTCTGACCAATAGTGCCATACTTTGAAAAATGCACCTATAAACAGTTTTCAACTCATGTTGCTGTTGACTAGAAAACTACAGTAGTAAGTACTGCATTGTGACGAAATGAATGTATGGCGCCCTTTTCCGTTTGGTTTCATTTCTGTGAACAAGAAATTCAGTCATTTATATTTGGAAAATGGTTAATCATTTATCTTTGTGTCTTTGCAGGTTTCAGAAATGATCTTGGTGCTGATGGGCATGAGTCTGTTGACCTTGAAGGGGAAGTTGAGCTCCCCCAAATCAAAGAGGAGGAGCCAGAGTTCCCTCAACAACAAATGGGAGACGAGCAACGTCCAATCAAAAGGGAGGAAGATCATTTCACCTGGTCACTTGGTGAGTTCGTGAAGAGGGGAAGATGTTCTGGGCGTGGCCAGTGGAGGGGCGGAACCTGCAAACACAGGAACATGGCCCCTAATTAAAGAGGAGGAGCCAGAGTTCCCTCAACAGTGCAAAAGAGAAGAGCAACCTCCAATCAAAAACGAGGAATGTGTCAAATGGTCAACTGGTGAGCCTTTCAAGAGTGAAGATGATCTGGGCGTGGCCAACATAGGGGCGGAGCTTCTGAGCAGCAGCTCAACAGAAGGATGGCGAGCAGAAAATTTAATTGCTCCTTTATCAGATGGCAACGACTTGCTTTTTGACGATGATGATGTTGAAGATGTTAAGAAAAATCCCAGTGGTGACAAACTTTGCAAATGCTTTCAGTGTGGGAAAACTTTTGGGAAAAAGTCTTCTTTGAAAACGCATATGAGGAGCCACACTGGGGAGAAACCCTTATGTACAGTTTGTGGTAAAACATTTACACACAAGGGAAAATTTAAAATACACACAAGAACCCACATGGGTGACAAACCATTTTCATGCTCAGTTTGTGGTAAAAGATTCACACGGAAGGGAGACTTAATTAGTCATGCAAGAACCCACACTGGTGAAAAACCATTTTCGTGTTCAGTTTGTGGTAAAACATTTAAACGGAAAGGAAGTGTAAAAAGACACACAAGAACCCACACGGGTGAAAAGCCATTTTCGTGTTCAGTTTGTGGACAAAGATTCACACGGAAGGGAATCTTAATTAGTCATGCAAGAACCCACACTGGTGAAAAACCATTTTCGTGTTCAGTTTGCGGTAAAGCCTTTTCTCACAATGAATCCTTAAAAATCCACATAAGAACCCACACTGGTGAAAAACCATTTTCGTGTTCAGTTTGCGGTAAAGCCTTTTCTCACAATGAATCCTTAAAAATCCACATAAGAACCCACACTGGTGAAAAACCATTTTCGTGTTCAGTTTGTGGTCAAAGATTCACACGGAAGGGAGACTTAATTAGTCATGCAAGAACCCACACTGGTGAAAAACCATTTTCGTGTTCAGTTTGCGGTAAAGCCTTTTCTCACAATGAATCCTTAAAAATCCACATAAGAACCCACACTGGTGAAAAACCATTTGCGTGTTCAGTTTGTGGTAAAAAATTTACACACAAGGGAAACTTAAATAATCATGCAAGAACCCACACTGGTGAAAAACCATTTTCGTGTTCAGTTTGTGGTCAAAGATTTACACGGAAGGGAGACTTAATTAGTCATGCAAGAACCCACACTGGTGAAAAACCATTTTCCTGCTCAGTTTGTGGTCAAGCCTATTCTCGAAAGCAATATTTAAAAAAACACTTATTAACCCACACTGGAGAACAATGTTTTCCTGCTCAGTCTGTGGCCACAGATTCACTACAACCGCCCAATTAAAAAGCTACACAATTGAAAAACCTGAAAAGAAGACTTAACAACCCGCAGAGGAGAAAAGCCCTTTTTTTTGCTCGACTTGTGGCAGGAATATCTTAAAAACACAATTACCCACACGTCGGAAACCTTTTTCCTGCTCAGCTTCTTGCCAGAGATTTTGTCGTAAGGATAGACTTAAAAGACGCAAATGTGTTGTGATAAGCAGTGGCCAATCACGGCTTTGCTTGCTTTTTCAATTTCTGTATGAAAGATCATTGTAATCGAAGTATAATTGTATTTTGCATTCTGAAAAGCTTGTTTACACTTTTTAATCTGTAATTTAACGTGTCATCTTTTTGGTAGTTTCAATAAAGCTCTCTTTTTGGTGAAAAATACTTTTTGGGTCTTTTTGTTGACAAAATCAGCCTTCCAAATTCAAAGGTAACAAAAAAGTGAAGCGTTATTTGCTCAGATTTAATGAATACATTAATTTGAACAATTTGACAAATTATTATATAAGAGATTGTTTTCTTTCTACAGGTGTGCAAATACGGTAACTTCATGTCTGAAATTAACGGTAAATTGTTTTTATCTTTTTGATGTTGAAGGGGATAATTGGTAGAAATGCAACTAGATTTTTATTTTATGTGTAACTATTGGAAAAACATTGAGTAAGAAAGTTTTATAGGAGATGATAGACAAACTACAAAGGGAATGTAATGTTAAATGTTTGCAAAAAACTACTAGATTGGGGTATTATTTACATTATTGAATGAATTTGGAGTTCTTGATCAGCATGCATTTTATGTGGCTTAATTGCTGTAAAGGGTACAAGCTTAATATATTAATCGTTGCCAACAGGGGAAGCTGGTGGTTCAATTCTATTTAAAAATATACATTTATTTATTTGTTTCTGAATGTGAATGTAACTATTGCAGGCAACGAGAGCCCTTTTTGTGTGCCAGGCCGGAGAGGTGTTTTTTTTTAACTCCTGTGAAGAATCCAGCTTGGTTTTCCATTTGTATTTTTCCTTTTTTTTAGGTTACACGGTCTTTCTATTGTTTTGGAATCAAGTCGACCTTATGTTCACTTCTGAGAAGTAAGTAAAGTTTGTATATGGAGGAAGCAGTCTAGCTATTTATTACAGTACAGTAATACCTCGACATACGAGTGCCCCGACATACGAGCAATTTGAGATACGAGTAAATTTTCAAGCAAATATATATCTTGAGATATGAGACAAATGTTGATATACGAGCATACAGCGGACCCGAGAGGCTGCTCATAAGAACTTCATGCGTACTGTCTTTCCCGTCGCAAGGCCCTCGTGTAATGTCTCCACGAGCACTGGGTGAAGCGTTGCATTTTTTTCAGTGTTTTTTTTCCCGTTAGCCAATGCGAATGGCGGAGGAGCTTGTTCGATAATACGAGAGGAGTATAGTACTTCTCGTTGGCAAATGGTCCTGTGTTATCCTATTGTGAGGACATTTGTGTGCATCATTTTGGGAATATTTTGAAGGGAAGACAAAATCAAACAACTGTCAATATTGACTGGCAAATAGAGCCAACACGGGAGAAGAAAGGTATCAAATGTCAAAAAAATTAGAATTAAGTTTAGTGTTAGGTTCGATTAAACATATTTTTGAGTGTGTCTGCATCGTAATCCAAGTTTATTTAAATTAGTTTGTTATGTTACGAGCGTGTTGCCGTGCAAAAAGTATCTCTGTCTAATTTTACTACTATTAAACACATTTTAGTACTATTAAACCACTAGTTATTTGTTACTTTGTTAATAGATGGTGAATTAGAACAAATAAAAATGTTTCTCCAATCCAATATCCTGTTTTTGGTGTTTTTTTTAGAGGCTTGGAATAAATTAATTTGTTTTTAGTTCATTTCAATGGGAAACGTTCGTTCGAGTTACGAGAATATCGACATGCGAGCTCAGTCCCGGAACAAATTATGCTCGTTTGGAGTATCCTACTTGACGATGGAGCCCATCCCCCACACAGTTCCTGTTGTTTTGTTTGGTCGGATATGCACTTTGCTACTAACATCTAGTGTTGTGCAGAACATTAATGCAGTCATTAAAAAAATGCATGAATCTGCTAATTGGGGTTAGTCATAATTTTAAATCGTGTGATAATTTTTTGTTCTTAGTTTGTCGAGATAATGATTTTAAACCAAAAAAGTCTGAACAAAGGCACAAATCAAAATACAACTAGAACAAAATAGCACTTCTCTACAAATCACATTTTTATAATGTCTAACAAAATTATGCTTCAAAAATTGAAAACCAAATACTAGACGGTATTTTTTTTAAATACAAAGTTCAAAAGGGAAACGGACACCTGAAAACCGCCTCTTCAGAATAATATAGATTAAAACACTCAGGAATTAACATCAACATGTACTTATTATTTTTACTTAATTGAACAAAGTCAGATGCTTGAGGACGTAAATAGTCTGCAATAATTCAAGCAGTGAAATTGTGTGAAAAAAACTTTAACCCAGATTAATATTAAATACATATTTAGTTTTGACAGAGACGGGAAGCTTTACTAGCACAGAGCATCAAAGATTTGATTGAAAATCTTATTGTTCCTCTCCACATAAATCTTTAGTAAAAGGCGAAAGATTTGTGCGATTTGAAGAGAAGCAAGAGTGTATTGATGAAGAATTGACAGAACAAACTACGTCTATCTCCGCAATAGTAGTTTAATACAGGCTAAAGCACTAAAAACTAGTGCGTGGTTCCAATCCATTGAGCAGCCAATCACATTGCAGAAGCTGTATTATGCAGCCAATCACGTTTCAGCACCTGTATGAGGCAGCCAGGGGATTGGAGAGCGTTGCTATATAATATGATCCAGGGCATACGTGCATCCTTTGGGTGTAAATGGGTTGGACTTAATGGTGTAGTGAAATTAGTAATTATACCAAATGATCCAAAATGGAGTTGGGATTGTGGGCCCGAGCCCGCCTCTCTCACTGACTTTTTTTAAAATAGATGTTTATAACAATGTATAATGAAACGATGAGTTCACTAAACTAACAATACTTGTGATAAAATAAATAATTTGGATTAAACAGGAGTTGCAGAGCCAGGGCATGCTTTGCGCACGTCACGTGAAGGCTGCCCTCTTAATAATCTTCCGGTCCGCAAGTCCGCATCTATTTTGACCTGGTATCCCCAATATGGGGGAGCAAGAAGTTAAGGATAAACTACAGACAGGAGAAGTGAAATGACAAATGCACCGGTAAAAGTGAGGTGTGGAAGAGCTTCAAATTGATTGTTGAATATGCTACAGAAACTTACGTTGGTTTCGCTGAATGTAGTCAATGTGGCGTTTTGCTTTCATATTACAGCAAAACCTCGACACTGAGCAGTCATTTAAACAAGCTGTACTGGCAAAAATGATGATTGTCAAACCTATATATTATTATATAAGATGTGAATGTTTATACAGTCTTGTTGAACTTAGATTTTGTTACAAAAGAAAGGCTTTAATTTGTTAATTTTAATCACCCCTCATCCTCATGAATAATATATGAAATTTCAGATTCGCTTCTGTCGTTTCAATCATTAAACTTTGGAATTTCAAGAGTAAGTATATGTATTTTGACAAATAGAGGGGTTTGCATCTCTCATGGAGATACTGCAATACCAGGATGATGCGTGGAGTGGAAGGATCAAGCTCCTATTCCATCACCTAGTCCCAAATATCAATTCAATATATGGTCCCCATTTAGGAGACATAACAGCTATTAAACAGATAAGAACAGATACTACACTTGATCTTAGTCAAAAGGCCGAGAAGCGATATTCCTTAAACAGGCGCAAAGGACAACTTCATTCCAGATAATTCAACCTAAAGTAGTGGAAACACACGTCGGATGTCAATAGTAACATACATTTACGTATGCAACAAACTGCAACGATACACGTTTAGTTTGATAACAGGGAAACTCATCTCATCCCATTTTCTGAACCGCTTTATCCTCATTAGGGTTTGCAGGGGGTGCTGGAGCCAATCCCAGCTGTCTCCGGGCCAGAGGCGGAGGATACCCTGAATCGGTGGCCAGCTGATCGCAGGGCACAAGGAGACGGACAACCATGCACTGTCACACCCATACCTAGGGGCAATTTAGCGTGTCCAATGAGCCTACCATGCATGTTTTTCTGAATGTGGGAGGAAACTCACACAGGGAGAACATGCAAACTCCACACAGGTGGACGTTACCTGGATTGCTGCACTCGTCATAAAGCGAATTGGACGAGATTTATTTTGTTCTTGCTTTTTCATTGCAACTTGCACAACCCCCCCTGGTGGAATTATATTTGTCATAAAAAGGAATTATTAACATTTAGGCATCCCGGAATTAGATTGTGTGCAAATATATTATAAAAGGGGGAATGTCAGGAATATTTCATATTATACATTTCCCTGCAACGAAGAATATGCTTTGCTTTACCATTAAACTTACTTTGCTATATTTGCTTAAAGTAAAATGATGTATAAATGCTTTGCTCCTGATAACCTAAGTTAGACTAAACAAAGAGAAGCCAAACGCCTTGGACTGCTTGGAGTGGACTAAACAAAGATGATCCAGAATACCTTGAACTGCACCTGCATCCACCACAGACACCCATAAGACTTCCAGACCTTCATTTGTCACCTCAACGGGAGAGCCTTGGCTCCGACTTCGATCGCAGCGAACCCCAAATCTGGCCTTTTGTTGGAATCTTTTGATTCCAAAAGGGGGACTGAAGGGTGCATTTGAAACGTAAGAAAGTTCAGTACCATAAAAACACGTACAGAACTCTGCCTAGCATGCATCACCATCAGCAAAACTGCCCATAACCACAGCGTCAGTGGCTCCCCAGCTGTCTACAGGGTTGTGACAGCATGAAGATAACCCTGAGCCTCCCATGGATAAACTCTCTTCTTCCCATCTGGACCCTCAATGAGATAGAAGCCATTATTTGTATCGCATTGACAGTCACATAGTGCTATGTTTATTAAAGTTGTCACATTTCTGCCTGTTTTCATTAATTAGCTCTTGAACCATTTGGACAAACATGCAAGTGAAGAACACTAAGGTGGTGTGGCCGAGCGGTCCAAGGCGCTGGATTTAGGCTCCAGTCTCTCAGGAGGCGTGGGTTCAAATCCTACCACTGCCATTAACTCATGGGCTGATTATTGTTCTTTCACCAATTTTGTCTTACGCAGCTGTGTATGATGACAATAAAGGCTTTTGATTTGACTTTTTGAACAATCAACAGACTTTTACTCTTCAGGCGGTATGGAAGATGAATGAATGATTGTGCAAATTGCTGCTCTACTTGTGAAAAATTCAGGTTACGAAACATCTTCTGGAACCAATTATTTTCTTAAGTAGATGTAACACTGCATTGGTTCATCATGGTATGAAATTCCTTTATCTTAGATCCATCTAGTGGATGTATAGCACAACCCCAGCCACCACCACTACTACTACTACTACTACTACTACTACTACTACTACTACTACTACTACTACCACCACCACTACTACTACTACTACTACTACTACTACTACTACTACTACCACCACCACTACTACTACTACTACCACCACTACTACTACTACCACTACTACTACTACCACTACTACTACTACCACTACCACTACCACTACTACTACTACTACAACTACTACTACTACTACCACTACTACTACCACTACCACTACTACTACTACTACCATTACTACTACTACTACTACCACTATTACTACTACTACCACTATTACTACTACTACTACCACTACTACTACTACTACCACTACTACTACCAGTACTACTACTACTTCTACTACTACTACCAGTTCTACTACTACTACTACTACTAATACTACTACTACTACTACTACCACTACCACTACTACTACTACTACTACTACTACTACTACTACTACTACTACTACTGCGCCGTATATGTGCATAATATATAAAACCAATTTTAATAAAAGCCATTCTTTGAAGGTGCGGCTTTTATGTTGATATTAGTACACATACACGACACCCTCTGATCTCGCCGCCAGGTGGTCACGTGGTTCACGCCGGCCCAGATAGTTCCAAACACAACCAGCCCTGCAGTGTATTCCTAAAGAGACGGAGAGCAACAATTGCCACATTTCATGGTAAAAACACCTGACTTTGTTAAATGAAGTAGTGATAAAGTACCATGTAATATGTCAATTGAATGATCAATTAACACTTGATTATAAACCCACTGCTTAGTTCATGAATGTTTTAACTTATATTACTCTGAAGATGAGATTTCTCTGTCAACAGGTTCCAGATATTTGCTTCCCATTTTTAACTTTGTATTTAAAAAAAAAATCTAAAGATCTAAAAAAGTGCTAAATTAGTGAATTTTGCTGGATTCATCTGTTGAAGACATTTTTTCATTGATAATACGGTTCGAGACTCTGGGTTAAAAGTTCTCTTCATATTTTTTGTCCGAACATTGTCACCTACCGGAAATGTATCTTGATGAAAATATCTGGAAAAACTCAAATCTGGTGCTGTGGTTTTTGCTTGTTTAAGCATGTGCTGCTCCCGCTCTGACAAAAAAGTGGGTTGTATTTGAAGGAATTCTTCAATTCCACAGTCATCACTGACATTAAAGTTAGCTGACCAAAATGTCAGATGGTTGATGTGTTTGACATAGCTTTCGCAAAAATGTATAAACAACCATTTCAGATGATCACGCTAGATCAAAATGATACATTTCAAACAAATTTCAACAGTGTGATTTCTGGATTTTTCTTTTTAAGGTGGACCTGCACCTACGATGAAAATGTCAGACCACCAAAATTTCTAAGTGGGAGAACTTGCAATATAGCTGGGTGTTCAAATACTTATATTGAACTCACTGAATGTGCTTATAAAGACACAATAGGATGCTTTTTGTATTGAAAGAAACTTTCATCATGGCCAATAGTGGATGCATGGATACTGTGCTGTCTAACTTAAAAATGTGTTATTTATCTTTGAAGAAAACTTTTGATAAATTATAAAGACACAAATATCCCAACCAAAACATGGCCCAAACATAAAACTTCACCTCAATCAAAAATCAGTTTTAAACAGTGAAAAATAGTGCTTGAGTGCATTTTTTTAAATCTCAGCTATGATTTTGCATTCAAATATTTTTTTTCTTTGATTGAAGAGTTTTTTTTTTATTATAGCGAGGTTATGAATTGTTTGAATGCACATCAATATTTAGACCAAGGGATTTCTTTTTATTGAATAATAAGACAATAATTACAAATAGAATCACAAATGTACCTCCATTAATGTAGTTTAACAATATACTCACGATGAAAAAATAATCCAGAATTATCAGAGAAGAGTTATTTTTTCAATGATCCACAAACTGGTTCTTTTTAATTCCGCTGGGCAGAATACCACCCACCTACTACTTCATGTTTGGCAACTAGCACGTATTAGACTACTGTAGCACCATCTTTGCAGTGATGGTGAACGACTGTTGAAGGAAGAGCACTCTGACTTCCTTCTCGGGTCCGATTAATTTCGGATGTGAGATGTTGGGTGTCCAAATACAGGCTGGAGGCGAGAAACAGTGACTTCAAAGCTTTTATTACAGAATATTCTGGGCACAAGTGAATCACAGGCAAGGCTGTCGTCCACAAATGCGCCGAGACAGACAACTTACATTCACCTTTATTCTCTCAAGAGGGTGGTACCGAAACCGAACAGGGATGGGATTTTCCCCTACTTCAGATAGTAAGCTATTTGTTATGAACCGGCAAATAGAAGATAACGACAATGTTGCAAGTCTTCAAGGACACATCTGGCTACAGGAGCTCTACTAAGGAGAAGTTTGAGACTCATGGAGTCATGACTAGAAACAGGCAAAATACACATTTCAATATGAGACCCACTTCACGACCCAGCTATTTGCAAAGCCCCTCTTTTTAGGCAATGAATCGAATATTTGTCCCAATAATATTGGGACAAATATTCGATTGCTTTCACCTGTGTGTCACCCAACTGTTTTTCCATGTCTGTGTATTTATTCTTTTGTTCTACGTCTTTTGGTTCTTTTGTTGTTGTTGTAATTTTGGATTCTGGGCTTATATGTTTTCAATTTGCTTTTGGTGTCTTTAATTAAAACCCTTTGATATACCTTAGTGATGGGACGATGCTACCTCAAGGATTGTATTGACACACTGTGTCGGCACTGTATTGAAACCGTGTTGGTCATCCAAATACGTAGTGACCCTTGCAGTAGTTATAAAATCATTGCAGGTAAAAAAAAATCCATGTTTTTTTTTTTTTATTCCAAACGGAGTTCATAAGTAAAATAGATCAAATTTGAGTTACAATTTTTAACTTATGTCCACATTTTTGTTAACTGGTAAATCATGTGAAATAAAAGTGGTTATTTCGTTTTGCCTCGCACGATCAAAATGATTCCACACTGGGGAAAACTTCTCAGAACGAGGCGAAATTACGCCAAAGTCCGTCCAACAGACCCACGACACTTTGATACAGTTTATTTCTTTAAACTATTATCACACTTTCGCCAAACGATACTTTTCCTGTACCGGTCACGTGATTCTTTCTTAAAGCTTTACACGCCCCAATTTGGGCTTTCTCTCTTGAGTTATCGGCACAGTGCTGACGCACCAGCGTCTCTCGTTCCATCACCCATTCATTTATCAGCAAAACCTGCTTTAGCTTAGCCCAGCTAGCAGCTAGCAAATAAACAAGTCGTTGACTAGCTTGTTTATACGTTAGCTTAATTTAGCTAGCAGCTATCAAGGGAACAAGTCGACGAAGAACTCGTTGTAGGTTTCCTGGCTATTTTAGCTCAGCATAGCTAGCAGCTATCAAAGTCGCCGCCATCATCAGAATTCACGTGTTTGCAACATAACGCACGAGAAAGTTGTTCTTCATAGACTAGAAGGTGGGTACACTTTTTATTTCCATATATTCCCTTAAAGGTATTCTATTGACATGACACTATAGTAGCGTACGTACATTTTCATGAATTTGCACTAGCACCATTCGAAGAAAGACGTAATAAATTTTATTTCTATTTAAATATAACCACTCTAGGAGGGAAAGAATGAGTCTCAACGCGTGTTAATACTTAACAACGGCATTAAACAGTAGCTTTCCTATTATTGTATCCTTATCACAAACAAACAATGTATTTTTCAAATTACGCAAAGCGCGAGCGCCCCCCAGAGGCGTTCAAGAGTCATTCCTGCTACTCGCCCTCCATTTTTGGCTACATGCTTGAGTGACATAACACTTATTTGCATGCTGTAAATCGAAAATTCAAATACTAGAGATATAGATGCACTAAACAACAACGAGAGCAGCGTTCAAACAACGGTGTCAAAGTTGCGGCCCGAGGGCCAAATCTGGCCCACTGCCACTCGTTGGTGTGGCTTGCGAAAGTACTTCATATTTAATGCTAAAGTTCAAATGCAGCTTCTAAATAAATACTGTTAGGTTCATCCAATTGTACGTTTATCCTTAGGTTTTTCCAATTCAGCTTTCAATAAAAAAGGCATCTGTAGTCACATCACATTTAATTCTTGCAAGAAGAGAATACATCCGGCAGCTCGCCCCACAAGATTATTCTAAACGAGTGGCATTATGTCCTGCCCATTTAAGGCCTCAAACCAAAACAATTACAAGGTTATCGACTCGATCCAATTGCGTAAGCAAGAAACAAAACAATTCTATAATCAAGCAAACCTAGCGTCAAACTAGCGTCACAAATTAAAACAATATGCTTGATAGCCATCCGCTGACCCAACAACAATTTAAGCGTCCTTCACAGATCTTCATTGCAAACTTGCATCTGGGGAAAAGGGTTGAGGCGTATCTTCCAGTAATCAGTCCTCGGAGCAAGGACTCAGTGTATTGTTTTATGTCTTTGCGAACTCGTATCTCTCGCTGGACCCAGCTGTCCTGGAGAGCGACCTTGGCGTAAGCGTTTGTCTTCGTTGAAAGCGATCAACACATATATATATATATTGTTTAATATAGTTACACATTTAGGATGAGCATTACTATTCCTAATAAGCAAATATATTGATTAACATAGTAAGCATGTATATTATAAGGCTTTATATTCATTGCAAACACATTTATAATAATGATTACTCCAACAAATAGAATACTAACTATCATCCGAAATCATCACTACATCACTCCGCACAGACATTGTTGTATGCCCTTGCAAGGCAAGAGCGCTTCACCTCATACCAGTACCATCAGAGGAGGGGATCGAGACCACCTTCGAGCGCAAGAAGGCCGAATAATTGAATCTGTGTGCCAGAAATTTGTCTGGAAATGCACCATCTACCCAGTCGAGGTTTGCTGCCGAGGCAACGTTGGGCTTCTCCCACTGTTTTTAATCCCAACATTCATTCATTCATTTTCTGATATGCTACATCGTGTATAGGGGGTGCTGGAGCCTATCCCAGCTGCCTTCGGGCCAGAGGCGAGGAACACCCTGAATCGGTGGCCAGCCAATCGCAGAGCACGAGGAGAAAAATAATCATTCACGCTCACACTCATACCTAGGGGCAATTTAGAGTGTCCAATCAGACTATACATCTATTTCAATCTCATTAATCCCCCAAATAATAATAGACCTGCTACTGAATAAAAGATAATGCTTTTTTAATGCCTTCCCTTTAGCGAAAGCATTTTAACTAAATTAAAATCTAAAACATAAAAGAAAATGTTTACAATGAAAATGCTCCAAAAAAGATTTGACTAATTTTAAGGAGTTACATCACCAGTGAAGAAACTTTTCTGACCAATAGTGCCATACTTTGAAAAATGCACCTATAAACAGTTTTCAACTCATGTTGCTGTTGACGAGAATACTACAGTAGTAAGTACTGCATTGTGACGAAATGGATGTATGGCGCCCTCTTATATATATATATATATATATATATATATATATATATATATATATATAATATACATACACACATATATATATATATATATAAAATCGGATTAAAAGAACTGGATGAAAAGCCTTAAAACTTTTTTTATAGATCTAAAACAATGTTTATTTGAGCATTTTTTCTTAGTAAGGGAAGATGTCTTAATCATTTGTTGAAAATATTTCTATATAGTTATTTTTACATTTTACAAAATACTTATTGAACTAAAACACACACAAAAAAATTTGGAGGGAAAAATTTCAAATATTCGTTAAAAATGGGAAAATCAAGACATAATTTACATCTAGTGGTTGGTCCGGATTAAGGGAATAATGTAAATAAAAGAAAAAACAAACTTTTCCTTTTGGGTTTAAGACACCTTTGAGAAATTGCTAATTTTCTAATATAATTTCTTAAAATGCGCTTCTTCGATAACTTGTGATTGACAGTGTCTTAATTATTGTGTACAATGTCCACGAATACTGAAATTAAAATTAAACAAAATTTCTCCGGACCACAAGAGAGCGGTACCTAAATAAGAGACTAATTCCTGCGAGTTCAAACCGTTTCAATGAAGAACTACTTCTCCCGTGATGCCAATCGGCAAAACAGAACAGCACCATTATCAAGGACGTTTTTCTGCGCATGCGCGTTTTGCGACGCCTCCTTTTGAGACGCGATCTTCAAGTGATTTATGTTTAATTTAATTTTCAATTAAATTCAAACCTGCACAAACATTTATTGCTCAAACCACATGTCAGAACATTTGAAGAATAATTATTTCCTATGTCCAACTCTCTTACATTTATAAACTTAATGCATCGAAGGAAGTGACGCTGCCACCACGCATGCGCAGTTTTCGCCACCAAACTTAACCTATGGGTCCCAGTCGTGTCTAGCTTAAGCTACTTTATGACCTTAAATATCAGCCAAAATCATTTTCAAGACCTCGTTGAAGCTTTGTGCGCTACTTTAGCTCAGCCTGTTAGCATATATCAAAGGAACAACTCTTCAAGTCGTCGAAGAACTTTGAAGCTTTGCGCCCTCTTTAACTTAGCCTAGTTAGCAGCTATCAATGGCGTCTCCATCAGAATTTACGTGTGGGAAAAGAGCAGCAAAATTCCACGAGGAAAACTCGACATTTTGCAAAATAATGCATGCAAAAGTTGTCCTTCACAGACTACAAGGTGGGTCCATTTTTATATCTATATATTTCCTAAACCATTAAGGCGTAATGGTAATTGTAGAAGTGCTATTTTTGTGCGCTGCAATCCCTCAGCATTTCACTACATCGCAGATTTTTTAATGCAAAAATGTTTTTTATTTTGTAAATTATTTTTCAAGCGGGAGCAACTCCCATGTCTCCCGCTTGCTACTAGGACTCAGCACTGAATATTTTTATTTTATTTTAAGTTCTTAAAAATGTGAAAAAGCAGCCCAGAGGAGCGAGTGGTTAGCGCGTCGGCCTCACAGCTCTGGGGTCCTCGGTTCAAATCCAGGTCAAGTCCACCTTTGTGGAGTTTTCATGTTCTCCCCAGGCCTGCGTGGGTTTCCTCCAGGTACTCCGGTTTCCTCCCACACTCCATAGACATGCATAGACTTTGCATAGTAAGGCTTTTTTTAATAATAAAAAAGACCATGTAAAGTAAAGCATTAGTTTCTTTAAAAATGACCATTTATGGAAAGGCTTTTTTTCAAAAAAAATGTACCTTTTTTATTTTGACGTGTGTGGGTTTTCTCCGGGTACTCCGGCTTTCTCCCACATTCTAAAGACATGGTAGGCTGATTGGACACTCTAAATTGCTCCTAGGTATGAGTGTGAGCGTGAATGGTTGTCTGTCTTGTTGTGCCCTGCGATTGGCTGGCCAACAATTCAGGGTACCCCCCCCCCCCCCCGCCTCTGGCCCAAAGTCAGCTGGGATATGCTCCAGCACCCCCCACGACTCTGATGAGGATACAGCGGTTCAGAAAATGAGATGAGATTAAAGAATCCTTTGGGTTTAATAAAACAAAACATTTTTAAACATTGAAATGTGTAGGTGTGCTCTTAATTGTACTTTAATTTTGAAGGTGAACTCTGTTTTCCTCAAACTGTTGATTACAATGCGGGTCACCCGCAAGTGCTATAATTATTGCTTGTTAATTAAACATTTGCTGTGGCAGCCTGCATATTACAGGAATACCTTGACATACGAGTGTCCCAATTTACGGGAAATTTGAGAAACGAGCTACTTTCCGAGCAATTTTTTTCCTTGAGATATGAGACAAATTGGAGATACGAGCTTATTGAGATGGTTCCATGTGGTCGAATATGTGTGGGTGTGTATAGTCATTTGAGTTTATTTCAGTTAAATTTCAAGTTAATGTCATGTTACGACCCTAACCACCACCGATATAAGTATAAGACTTTACATTCCCAGTCTAACCTAAAGGACTTCTCTTTGGATAGACAGATTATGAAACATATCATTTATTTTCGTGTCTTTGCAGGTTTCAGAGAATATCTTGGTCCTGATGGGAAAGAGTCTGCTGGCCTTAAAAAGGAACTCGAGCTCCCCCAAATCAAAGGGGAGGAGCCAGAGTTCTCTCAACAACAAATGAGAGTCAAGCGACTTCCAATCAAGAAGAGGGAAGAGGATCTGGGCGTGACCAGCAGAGGGGCGGAGCCTGCACACACCTTAACCTTACCCCAAATTAAAGAGGAGGAGCCAGAGTTCCCCCAACAGCAAATCAAAAAGGAGGAAGATGATGTGACTGTGTCAACTGGTGAGCCTTTCAAGAGTGAAGATGATCTGGGCGTGGCCGGCAGAGGGGCGGAGACTCCGAACGGCAGTTCAGCAGAAGGGCAAGCAGACAATTTAATTGCTCCGTTATCAGATACCGAAGACTTGCTTTATGACAATGAAGGTCTTAAGAACGGCAAACTCTGGAAATGCTCTCAGTGTGGAAAAATCTTTGGGAAAAAGTCTACTTTGAAAACACATATGAGGAGCCACACCGGGGAGAAACCCTTATGTACAATTTGTGGTAAAACATTTACACACAAGGGAAAGTTAAATATTCATGCAAGAACACACACAGGTGAAAAAACATTTTCGTGTTCAGTTTGCGGTAAAAGATTTACACAGAAAGGAAGCTTAAAAATCCACACAAGAACCCACACTGGTGAAAAACCATTTTCGTGTTCAGTTTGTGGTCAAAGATTTACACTTAAGCAAAACTTAAAAAGGCACACAAGAACCCACACTGGTGAAAAACCATTTTCGTGTTCAGTTTGTGGTAAAGCCTTTTCTCATGAGACAGTTTTACAAATACACACAAGAACCCACACTGGTGAAAAAACATTTTCGTGTTCAGTTTGCGGTAAAGCCTTTTCTCAAAAGCAACACTTAAAAAGGCACGCAAGAACCCACACTGGTGAAAAACCATTTTCGTGTTCAGTTTGTGGTAAAAGATTTACAGAGAAGGGACACTTAAAAAGGCACACAAGAACCCACACTGGTGAAAAACCATTTTCGTGTTCAGTTTGTGGTCAAAGATTCACACGGAATGGAAGCCTAATTAGTCATGCAAGAACACACACAGGTTAAAAGCCATTCTCGTGTGCAGTTTGTGGTAAAGCCTTTTCTCAAAAGCAAGATTTCCAAAAACACAAGAATCCACGCTGGTCATTTTCGTGTTCAGTTTGTGGTAAAACATTTGCAGATAAGGGAACGATAAAAACCCACATAAGAACCCACACTGGTGAAAAAACAATTTCCTGCTCAGTCTGTGGCCACAGATTCGCTACTACAGCCCAATTAAAAAGCTACACAATTCAAAAACCTTTTCCAGGTGCAGTTAATTTTCCAACATTTTCTCAGAAAGGAACCTGAAAAGAAGACTTAACAACCCGCAGTGGCGAAAAGCCCTTTCTTTGCTCAATTTGTGGTTCAACACATTGGCTAAAAATACTTATTAATTCATAATACTAAGTTTGTTGCCAAGGATTTATTCATAAGACTTAAAAGAAACAAACGTGTGTGTGTGTGTATGTTATCTATTAATTGGCAAAAATGACGAGAATCCCCCGTGTCATTTTTGAATCATGTTGATATAATTTGTCTGCTGTGAATTTGTCTCTTTTTGAAAAAGAGAAAAACAAGTCAAATTTTGTTTTATTTCATTTAATCTTCAGAATTTTCTATTAGCTTTGTAAACTACATTCTTCATATATATATATATATATATATATATATATATATATATATATATATATATATATATATACATATATACATATATACATATATACATATATACATATATACATATATACATATATACATACATACACACATACACACATACACACATACACACATACACACATACACACATACACATACACACACATACACACACATACACACACATACACACACACATACACACACACATACACACATACACACATACACACATACACACATACACACATACACACATACACACATACACACATACACACATACACACATACACACATACACACATACACACATACACACACACACATACACACACACATACACACACATACACACACATACACACACACATACACACACACATACACACACACATACACACACACATACACACACACATACACACACACATACACACACACATACACACACACATACACACACACATACACACACACATACACACACACATACACACTCACATACACACACACATACACACACACATACACACACATACACACACACATACACACACACATACACACACACATACACACACATACACACACATACACACACATACACACACATACACACACATACACACACATACACACACATACACACACATACACACACATACACACATACATACATACATATACATATATATATACAGTGGTACCTCGACATACGATCTTAATCCGTTCCGGGACTGAGATCGTATGATGAGATTCTCGTAACTCCAGCGGACGTTTCCCATTGAAATGAATGGGAAACACATTAATTCGTTCCAACTCTCTGAAAAAACACCAAAAACAGGATATTGGATTGGAAAAAATGTTTTATTTCTTCTAATTCGCCATCTATTAACAAAGTAACACATAACTAGTAGTTTAATAGTAATAAAATGTGTTTAATCTAACTAAAATTGGGCAGATTTCGCCGACGGGAGACAGAGACTTTTGGGGGCGTGGGGGGGTTCGTTTTTTTCCCACGACAACGCACTCGTAAAACGGAACAAACAAATTTAAATTAACTTGGATTAATATATACAGACACTCAAACATACGTTTAATGTAACTTTACACAAAACTGAAATCTAATTTTGTTGTAATCTTTTGTTACCTTCGTTTTCCGGGTTGGCGGTTTGCCATGCCTCCACCCTCACGTTCGCTATCGATGGGCTGTTTGCTGTTGTACTACGTATTCCCTTCAAAATACAGACGCTCCCCTACTTACGAACGAGTTAGGTTCCGAGCGATTGTTCATAAGTTGAATTTGTTTGTAAGTTGATTCAGTGCTATATTTTGTATTACAATTTATGTTTAAGGCCTATATAAGTATATTGGTATAAGGTTTATATAAGTGCATTTGTATGTTTAAGGCTTGTATAAGTAACATGCATTGGTCTGTACTGAAAAAAACATTTAATAAAATGGAGAGAATATGTACAGTACTGTGTATATATATAGAGAGAGAGATTTATGTATTAGAAACTGTCCGAAAGAAGCGATCTAACGACGATTGCACAGTTTTCTTCTTTTTTTCATCATAAATGATGCGGTAGCACTGTATGCATCATTCAATTGATTTGCAAACTTTGTGCAACGTTCAATATTTGGGTCCTGCTGCTCGATCTTTCTGTTTATAAATGGTACTGACGGTCGAACGATTCAAGTTGTTATATGTGCAACGCTCACCACTCTCACGGGCATCAAGCTTCGTTATTATTGTCACTCGTTTCAAATGAAATGGCTTGCCTCTTCCTTGCAACTCCCTCAATAGAAGCCTTTCGCTTTTTCCCAACCATATTCAATAATGGATGCACGAGATATTTAATGATACAAATGAAAAAGGTTCTTTGCGCACTGGAGATACCTTCACGCACTTCCGCATTGCAACGAAGAAGGTAGATGCCGGGTGAGCTGAGCCCTCACAGCGCCAGGTGTATTAGCGGTGGAAAGAAGCACTACTCGGAAAAAAATACAAAATCGAACTTACGAACATTTTTCGACATAAACGCAATTTGCAGACATGTTTGTATGTACCGTTGTTCGTAAGTCGTATGTTCGTAAGTAGGGGAGCGTCTGTATTCCGAAAATGATTCACACAAATGTCCTCACAATAGGATAACCCACGACCACTTGCCAACGAGAAATAGTCTTGTAGTACATTTTAGCGATCGCTCCGCTGCTCATAAAGACCGGCTCGCAACTCCCTCGTTGAAATGGCTCTGGTTGCAACCGCTTTGAACGGCGCCTATGAGAGAGAGTTGCGACCAGAAATATTACAAAGAGGGAATTGCGAGCCAGTGCCGCTGATGTTCTTCGGAGCAGCGAACGAGAAGTAATATAATACTCCTCGTATTAGATAATAAAAATAACAGGAAATGCAACAGCTGAGCTTACCCACGTATTGATTGTGGGTAATGAAATTTCATTCTGAGAAAGAGTGCCATTGCCTATCGGCATTGTGTGCACGAGTATACTTCATTACCCAGAAAGCCCTCTTTTTGCCCGCGCATGCGCGTTGTGCGTTTCCTGGTCGATGCGTAGGACGAAAAACTCGTCTGAATTAATCGTTCAGTGCTCGTAGATATTGTTATACACGAAAGATATGCAAAAAAGCTTGGTCGCATCACGAAATTTTTATCGCATGACGGGCGAATTATTTGATCGAAATTTCCGTCGTAAGACGAGAATTTTGTATGACGAGCGGTCGTGTGACGAGGTACCACTGTATATATATATATATGTATATATATATATATATTTAAATCGGATTTAAAGAACTGAATGACAAGCCTTGCATTTTACATTTTTTAAGATCTAAAACAATGTTTATTTGAGCTTTTTTCTTAGTAAGGGAATATGTATTTTAATCATTTCTTTTTCATTTCAAATGGAAACCATATATTTTTTTAAGTTCAAAATTAAAGTGGTAAACAGAAAATATTTTTAAATAGTTATTTTTACATTTTACAAAATACTTATTGTACTGAAACACAAAAAGAAAAGAATTGATGGAAAATTGCAAAAATTCATTAAAAATTAGAAAATCAAGACATATAATTTACATCTATAGGTTGATCCCGGTTAAGGGAATAATATAAATAAAAGAAAAAAACAAACTTCCTTTTGGGTTTCAAAACAGCTTTGAGAACTTGCTAATTTTCTGATATTATTTCTTTAAAATGTGCTTCTTTGATAACTTGTGATTTACAGAGTCTTAATTATTGTGTACAGTGTCTACAAATACTGAACTTAGAATGAAACAAATTTTCTCCTGACCACGAGAGAGCGGTACGTAAATAAGAGACTGATCCTGCGATTTCAAACCGTTTCAATAAAGAACTGCTTCTCCCATGATGCCAATCGGCGAAACAGCAACAGCCCCATTATCATGGACGATTTGTTCTGCGCATGCGCGTTTTGCGTCGCCTCCTTTTGAGACGCGATCTTCAAGTGATTTATGATCAATTTAATTTTCAATTTAATTCAAACCTGCGCAAACATTTTTGCTCACACCACATGTCAGTCCATTTGAAGAATATTTATTTCCCATGTCCGACTCTTTTGCTTTTATAAGCGAATGCTATCAAAAGAAGTGACGCTAGAACCTCGCATGCGCAATATTCATCACCTAACTCAACCTATGCTTCGCCGACGCGTCTAGCATTAGCTACTTTACGGCCTTAAATATCAGTCAAAATCATTTTCAAGACCTCGTTGAAGCTTTACTCCTCCTTTCACTTGGCCTGCTATCATGTATCGAAGGAACAAGTCTCCACGAACTTTGAAGCTTTGTGGCCTACTTTAGCTTAGCCTAGCTAGCAGCTATCAATGGCGTCTCCATCAGAATTTGCGTGTGGGAAAAGACCAGCAAAGTTTCACGATGAAAACTCGACACTTTGTGTTAGGTTTAAACACCAGACATTTGTATCACCAATCTGAAAGAAGGAAAAGCACAGAGAATTGAGTCAACTTTATTTAAAAATGAGAGGGTCTCGGGACTGCTCTCTTCTCAATCCTCCGACACACTCTGAAGATGTCTCCTCTCGCCTTGTCTCTTATTGTGTCAAGTTACAGGAAGTTTCAAGCTGATCAAAGGAAAGAGAGGGATATCTCTTAGTTACAAAAGGTTCTTTGATGTATGACCATATGCTCTTTTAAGGTAACACCTTTACAGTCTCTTTCCCGATCTCCCGCAATCTTCACACAATGGTTCAAACAGGCTCCAGACCCCTGGGGCAGTTCCTCTTTGTTGAATAAGGTGAAACTTTCCCCAGGGCTCAAGACACCCCTAATTCTATTAGCAAGCATTTCGACAGTCTAAACTAAAATCAGGATAACTTATTTACAATAATTCCAACACTTTGCAAAATAATGCATGCAAAAGTTGTCCTTCACAGACTAGAAGGTAGGTTCAGTTTTTTTTAATATGCATATATTCCCTTAATCATTGAGGCTTAATTGTAGTTGTAGAAATGTATACAATATTATAAACAATACAAACAATAACATGCAGAATAAAACATGAGAAAAAACAAAGGGATGTGTAGTAGAGGGCAATGTTTGTGTTTGGTGTAATAAACAGCTAGGCTGGCTTCTTCTTTTTGAAAATTATTTTATTCTCTCAGGTGGACAGAAGGAGGTAACAGTCATACCTTGAGATACGAGCTTAATGCCTTCCGGGACTCAGCTCGTGTGTCAATTTACTCACATCTCTAATCAACGTTTCCCATAGAAATGGAAGAAAATGACATATTTTACTCATTCATTTTGTTGTAGCTATTTCATTCTGATATATTACCACTGTAGGAGTAAAACCACTGTCTTAACTCGATTACAATGAACAAAAGGTCTCTGTCTAAAGTTTCTACTTTGGGTTGGTTACATGTTTATAAGAAGACAGATTGTGGATGCTGAGCGGCAGTAACACCAAGGTGCCAGGTCGCAGAGGTGAAACTTCAAAGGAGACGCGGTGGATTCCAGCAGATAAGGCGACCAAGGACGGATCTGGATTCACGGGCCAGCAGTTTCCAGGGGGGGACCCCTCCAGACCGTCATGGGACAGTCCGCATATCATTAGAATCAGCGAATGAATATTCAATTTTGTATAACTAACTGGGCAAATGCAGGTGTGGACCATTGTTCTCTTTAATCCTCCACTGAAGCATGGCGACGCTCAGCTGGTTTTATATATTTGGAAAGGGACCCGGAGACACGGAGCTCCGTAATGATCAATATCAGGAATAACTCATCTGTGGAGTAACTCGCAAACCCTAGTCTCCTTCCTTCGATGCTGAACACGCACCTATTAGACGGGAGAAGACAGATTTAGGAATTGGAGTCAGAAGCTAAAACTTTAAGTCTAACAATTTTGGTGACCCTGTCCGTGAGTCGAGGGGGGAGAGGCTGCGTAGACAAATAGGGGTCTGGAGTCCCTTACTCCAAAAGAAAATACGACTCACGTCTAGGACGTGTGAAACGGTTAAAAACGTCTGGGACGTAATAATTGCTCAAGTCGGGGACTTGAGACTACACAGGTTGGCAGTCCGGGACTGCCCAGAAACTTCTTCGGTGACTTCTTAAAACAGGCCTGAAATCAACTAAAGGTGAGCAGAATTCCTGTTTCTATAATGTCAAAATTCTGCTATTGGATTGTTTAAATTATTGAGAAGTCGCAGTAGAAATTTCACTTATATAGTCTGAGTATTTGTTCAGGGAACATTCTCTTAATTATATTGAAATCAGGGATTTCAAGATACCTGTAGTAGGTAAAGAATCTGGGATTCTAAAGGTATTTGTTCAGGGAACATTTTATAGGGGCAGTCTGAGACACCCCGCCGAAGTCCGGGACTTCGAAACGCGCCGGGGGCGTGGTAGTTACGAGTATTTGTTCAGGGAACATTTCCGTGATTAAAATAAGGGAATCGGGGATTCCTAAACGGTCGTATTAAAAGAAGTTCAGCAGGGAAAGGACTGGCTCTACAGATGATTGGTTCTTAGGAGTGATTATACTAAAATTCTAAATTTCTTAATTCTAGAATTGAATATACAAAAATTCTAAATGTATCCGGTGATTTGTGATGACTGCGTTGGTGAAAATGGAAGAAGAGCTTGATAGAGAAGTTGAAAATGTGTGTGTTAGAAGGAATGTTGAGAGAGGGCTTGAAAGAGAATGTGTGTGTGTTGAGAGAGGGCTTGGTAGAGAATGGAGTGTGTGTGTGTGTGTGTGTGTGTTTTGAAAGGAATGGGGAAAAAGATGCTGAAAAAGAATGGAATGAATTGATGAGTTTGTACGGAGATGTAGAAGCACTGGTTTTCAAAGACGAGCTAAAATTAGACGTAAGTTGGAGAAATAATTTTGTACGTTGAAAGGAAATTTACATTTTACAGGTCAAAAGCGTTTGTCCGTAGCGTTGTAAAAAAAGGAGTGTGATGTCACAGCTAAGGCAGAACTTAAAAAAAGTGAAAGGAGGGAGGTGAGTAGGTGGAGGCGTGGCCCAATACAGAGAGAGGAGGTATGTTTCCCCTCCGCCCTCAGGGAGGAGGTGTGATATATGATCCTCTTGTTCTTAGAGATGTGGCACTAAATAAATCCCCCCCTCTGGCGAGGGGAGGAAGTTCATGGCGGAGGAGGCTCCTGACATTGATGAGTGGACAGAGTTGTGCGCTTGACACGAGACAGGCCATATAGCAGCTATTGTTGAGGTTCTTCTGGAACCTTTGATCTCTACTGTGTTAAAACTCCAACTTTCCAAATTACATAGTAAAGCCAAACAGGAAGAGATAGAGCAATCCGTCCAGATGTACCAGGCTGTGGTGGGGCTCGAGGTGTTGGTCAATTACATGATGGATACGGTGGTCGCGAGGGTGGTTTCTTTGGTGGCCGGGGAAGAGGGTACTCGGGACAAGGCCAACAAGGCAACTGTTTTATATGTGGCGGTATTGGACACTGGAGACGTGATTGTCCCAGTCAACAGCAGCAACTGCAACAACTGTTCCCACGGCAACCCAAGCACAGCAGTATGGCCCACAACAGCAGCGGCCTACGCGCGGAGGAGGATGAGGCACTGGCAGACCTTGGCGGCCCCCAGCAGCCGGCTCAGTCACCTGGACAATATTACCAGGGCGGAGATGATTATTACGGTCCATGGGATCCTCCACACTCAGAATAGAGGTGCCCGAGAGGCTCCTGTGAATTTGATGGGAAGAGACTTGTTGATGTCTATTGGAGCTACCATCTTATGTGGACCGGATGGCCTCACAGTGACTTTACCAAATGGTGCAAAGATTCCGTGTTCACAACCAATACGAACATGTGCACAGTGGTTGACAATCTATAGGTCACGTCTTGAGCCTGAAACTCCGGCCACTGGGGGACTGTTGTCCGTTTATCACCTGTGGAAACCATTCATTGACTCACTCGGGCCTTACCATCCACCCAAGGATGATTTTCATTGTACGTTGTTTTATGACATAGAAGATGATTTAGTCTATCGAGACCGTTTTCAGAAGGTTCTTGGAACACCCTGGCAGTTGAAAGAATCGAAAAAGTGTGGTACAAAATGCCGGACACATTTCTTTGGCTCGGTCTCCTGGTCATGAGGCTCGCCAGCTCGGTCCAATGGTCACAGCCAGCACCCCTTCACAGATGCGGACACCCCATCATCCGATAAACTAAGCACACCCTGTGCAAACAAAAAGAGGGGGGTCGCCCCTACATCTTACTGCTCCCTTCATACAAAAAACAAAGGGCAGGAAAGACTACCACAAGAGAGACAGAGAGAGTTGACAGTATTGGGATATATTAGTGACAAATTATGGGTCCTCTATTAAACACTGAAATTTAGAATTAGGAAATGGCTAAGTGGAAGGTTAGTTTCTCTAAATTTTAATTGTGGTAAGAGTGAGCTAAAAAATGGCTCTTATATTAAATAAACACAAGCTTGGAGCAGAATAGCAATTCAACAAGTGCAATTTAGCTATTTTAGCAAAAAGAGTGATTTGCGATTTAGACTTAAGTATTAAGAATACTTTAGAATATTAATAATCTCAAACATGAAGATAACAATGCAGAAAGACATTCATCCAAATTATTAATAATATCAAACATGAAGATAACAATGCAGAAAGGCATTCATCCAAATTATTAATGATATCAAACATGAAGAAAGCAATGCAGATATGGCATGGATCCAAATTATTAGGTAAAATGTACCTGACAAGTTTAGATAAAATAATTAATTTAGGATAGGCATGATTTCCCTGAGATGGCATAGACATCATGAGATATCTTCAGTGCACGGATGATATTTCATTGTTTTGCCCATCAACAGATGAAATATGCTTTAGCGTGAGTCATATTAATGACTATTAGAATATCACAGATTACAGCAAAAGGTGGTTAGCTGCCAAGGAGCCCCAGACTGGGGATGGCGCTCTCCACTAGTGAAAAATTGCAGACCACTGATGTCTGAAAATGAGTGTGAGCATGAATGTTTGTTTGTTTGTCTTTTTGTGTTTCTAATTGGCCAACCACCAAGATATATAATCAATCAGATATCAAGGTGGAAAATGATTTAGAAATTTGAAATCAATTTTTGATGAAAATTATGGAAAATTGTTTAGTCCAATGAATTTTTTTGGTGTAAATGCAGCAGCAGTACTCCAAATGTGAAATTTGAAGTGGAGAAACAAATCTGCTATGCGAAATTTAGGAGCACTGAGAAAAAAACAAAGACAGTGCATGATATGAAATTCCAAAGTATTATAGTGATAATGGCATCCAAATTGTGTTAACAGAATAATTGACTGAATTGACAAAAGTTTCCATATTTTGTTATGAAATCATTGCGCCTACATAAGGTCAACGGGAAAAAAATATGGAAATCTAATTTAGTGGAATGTACCAAATGCCGTTATTCACTACACGATTGGAGCTGGATGATGAGGCTAATCTGGCTATCTGCATAAAAGAAAAAAACTTTAAAGGAACACATTGAATTTGGGTTAGAAGGAGACTGTGCTTCCCAACAGAAAACAGACTGGACCAACGGCGGTCCCAGGAGCCTGGGTGCTCAACACAAGTGTTCCTGGCCACCCAGCAGACATGAAAATAGCCGATCCACCTTGTGCACTGTAAGAAGGTTCTCTCAGTTGAAACGTATGAGGAGACAGGTAAGATAAACTTTTTGCCGTGATCAGACGGAATGGAAAGCACTCCAATATTGATTGGAAAAATTATTGCTCGAGGAGCAATGCCATAAGTCATAAGGAACTTTTTATATTGGTTTTATTGTCTCCATAAAAAAGAGGAGTGAAAGTGTTTCAATTGAGACCATACCTTCTACATCCCCCCCCGGCGACATCGGATTATTGTCCAGCCCCCCAAGATTTCTCCTGGTTAAACCGGCTCCCCAGGGAGCATGGCCTGATCTGCGGGGATTTCAACGCGCACCACCTGACCTGGGATATTCTTGCCAAGACAGATCCCAGGGGTAACGCAATCCATCAATGGGTCGATGACCATGACCTAACTCTCCTTAATGACAGCGTGTGGACACGGACTGCCAGATACCAACAAGGAGCAGGCATGAGTGCCCCCGACCTAACAATCGCTTACCCCACCACGGCCGAACATCTGCAATGGGAACCGATCGACGAGATGACCTTCGACCACAGACCGATTCTGATTAGGTGGAACCATGCTCTCCGTGTCGAATGCCAACAAAGAAGAGTACAACCCAACTTCTCGAAAGCTGACTGGAAGAGGTATCGTACCATCCTCGTAGGTCGCCTACCCTCCGCAGCAGCCACAGCCCCGGTAAAGCTCTCCCTCTTAGTGCAACACATGAAAGAGGCAGCAGCACTTACAATACCGGTCAAAGTTATCCGCCAGAAGGAGCTCCCATGGTTGACACAGGACCTGAAGGACCTCATCCGCGAAAGGAATCGACTACGTCGAGACCTCCAACAAAATAGGAAAGAATGGGTAGCACTGTGTCAACAGAACAAAGAAAAAACCAATGAAGCGAAAAGAAACGCATGGCGCTGACACCTCGCCAAGATCGCCGAGACAAAATCTACGGGACAAGCCTGGTCCTTAGTAAAAATCCCTCTCAGGCACCAAAACGCAACAATCTGGTGAGTCCTTTGTCTACAAGAACAAGGAGTACGTGAGTGACCGAGCCAAGGCAACAGCATTTATCAGGGAATATGCCTCGGTCAGCGGACGCAAGAGTGACAAGCGGAGCAGACGAGCAGTGTGTTCTCTACGTACAGCTACCCGCAGACTACTTGGCTCACCGCGACAAGTCCTCGAGCTTCTGTTCACCGATACTGAACTCCAGACAGCGCTGGCCCAACTTAAAGCGGGTAAGGCAGCTGGACCTGACGACATAGCCCCGGACCTTCTGAAAAATCTCCCGGCAAACATCCTCCCCGAACTACTCCATATCGTCAACACCAGCTGGCTAGACGGCTGGTGTCCACAAGCTTGGCGAGTGGCCACCATCATCCCTTTCCTCAAAAAAGGGAAGTCACCAAAGGACGTTGCGAACTACAGACCCTTCGCCCTCACCTCTACGTTTAGCAAAACGATGGAAAGGCTCATCGTGAACCGTCTCGCCTGGTGGTTGGAAGATAAACAGCTTCTCAGCCATTGGCAAGCCGGTTTTTGAAAGGGAAGAAGCACGACGGACCAGGCCCTGCGACTGTCGCAGTTTATCTCTGATGGCTTCCAGTCGACTCAACGACAACACACGCTTGCAACTTTCTTTGACTTCAGCAAAGCATTCGACCAGGTATGGAGAACAGGTCTCTTACAAAAAATGGCAGACCTGGGGGTCCCCTACCGCTTCATCAGATGGATCGCCAACTGGCTCACAAATCGCACAGCCAGGGTCAGGATCAACAATACCATCGGCAGGAGCAGAACCTTCAAAGAAGGGCTCCCCCAAGGCTCGGTCCTGTCACCCCTCTTATTCATCATCTACATTAATGACCTCCTCGACAAGTTCAACGACTCCACCCTGGTCAGCGCCTATGCAGACGATCTGGCTCTTGCTTGTCGGGGTAGGAACAAAGAGGAGGTGGAAAGCAGACTTCAAGCGGAGGTTGAAAAAGTCTGGAGGTGGAGTTCCGAGGCACACCTAAACCTTAACACCACCAAGTGTGAGGCGTCATTTTTTAGCCTGGACTCAGCTGAGGCCAAATGGCAACCAAAGATCTTAATAAATGGCGCCACCCTCAAGCATAACCCCACCCCCACTTTTCTTGGCGTATCTTTTGACCGACAACTCACGTTTGCAGAGCAAGCGAAAAAAGTCCGCCAAACCATGTCCAAAAGAACGAACCTCCTCCGCAAACTCAGTGGCACATCCTGGGGTTGGCAACCAAACGACCTTAGAACGGTGTATATTGCCACCCAGAGAAGTCTTGCGGAGTACGCAGCACCGGCATGGGCCCCCTGGCTGGCCCAAACTCACCTCAAATCCCTTGAAACCGCCCAACTGGAAGCAGCCCGCGCCATAACTCACCACCTCAGGTCTACCCCCACCGAAGCAGTCCTACATGAGGCACATCTCACACCCCTCTCATCCCGCCTCAAGTTACAAGCACTTCTTAAGGCGGATGCCTGGAACCAGCTGCCTCCTTCTGATCCCCGACACCGCCTCCTCCATGAAAACGTTAAAATGCGTTTGCAAAAGAAGCCAGACTGGCGATTATCGACCCTTCCCCGTCTTACCGCTCTTGATCTCCATACCCATTGCACATACTCTTCCCATCCCTGCCCACCCTGGCTATTACCCCCCCCCCCCCCATCCAAACCGCCTTTACCGCAGTCTCTAAACACATGTCGACCATCACCCAAAGAGATAAGGCAGAAGAGCTCATCAGAAGCATGGGTAAACCGGACCTACAGATCTTCACAGATGGATCCACCAAAGAAGGCACTGCGGACGGTGGTGCAGGTTTTGTCGTCATTAAGGAGACTGCAATCATCCACCAATGGCATGGTGCCACTGGCAGCCGCAGCAGCTCCTACCACTCTGAAAAAGTGGCACTGACCGAGGCACTCTCCTGGCTGAGGGAAACAGCAGACTGGCAGACATCAATTATCCTCAGTGACTGCAAATCGCTGGTCCAAGCTATGGGAAACCCCCATACGCAAGACCCCGCCATTCGGAGACTTCAGGGTGACATTGCCCTTTTCCCTCCGCCTAAGCGACTACAGCTACTGTGGATCCCGGGCCACTACAACATATGCGGAAACGACCTGGCTGATGCCCTAGCTAAACTTGGCTCATTAGATGACCAAACCAATACCCCCCCGGACGCAGCCACAAGACGTGCCATCATCCAACGTGAAGATCGCTCCCCCCCCTCTCCCACGCCCGCCTTTTGCAGACCTACACTACAAAAGTCACAGAGGAAGAACTTGCCCTATCGAAAGGAGACCGCACAGACCTGATTCGTTTCCGCAGTGGACACCACCCCCTGCTCCGCCGTTGGCTCCACCTTGTGGGGAAATCCGACTCGGATCGCTGCCGCCTGTGCGACGAGGAAACGGAGTCGTCTGAACACTTATGGCTCCGCTGTCCGGCCTTAATGACCGAACGCTACCATCGCGGCTTGGGCAACTCCCTGGATGAACTTATCCGTGTTCCAGTGGCAGCTCTAGCGCTGCTGAGGGTAATCCTCAGGCGCCTGAGGTGAAAAAGAAGAAGAAGCAACAAAGGCATCCTGGCATTATTCTATTGGCTATGTGTACACTGCAGTTAACTTTAGCTTGCTCATTGGTCTTTATTCCCCCGCAGAATCTTCCCGCTGGTTCCGCCCAGTTGTAGTCTTCCCGCCTCAGCATCTGTAAAACATCCAACTCGTGCAACCCCCCACGGCATCTGCGAACATTCCACTCCAACCCCCCCACATCCTGTCCCGTGACCTTGCACACACTGAATATTCAACAGGATGTAGGGAGATCTAATGAACTACTTTAAGCTCAAACTGTTATATTCCTTTAATTGTCATCATGCACAGCTGCGTATAACAAAATTGGTGAAAGAACAATAATCTGCCCATGAGTTAATGGCAGTGGTGGGATTTAACCCACACCTCCTGAGAGACTGGAGCCTAAATCCAGCGCCTTGGACCGCTCGGCCACACCACCTTAGGGTTGTTCACTTGCATGTTTGTCCAAATAGTTCAAGAGCTAATTAATGAAAACAGGCAGAAATGTGACAACTTTAATAAACATAGCACTATGTGACTGTCAATGCGATACAAATAATGGCTTCTATCTCATTGAGGGTCCAGATGGGAAGAAGAGAGTTTATCCATGGGAGGCTCAGGGTTATCTTCATGCTGACACAACCCTGTAGACAGCTGGGGACTGGGAGCCACTGACGATGTGGTTATGGGCAGTTTTGCTGATGGTGATGCATGCTAGGCAGAGTTCTGTACGTGTTTTTATGGTACTGAACTTTCTTATGTTTCAAATGCACCCTTCAGTCCCCCTTTTGGAATCAAAAGATTCCAACAAAAGGCCAGATTTGGGGTTCGCTGCGATGGAAGTTGGAGCCAAGGCTCTCCCGTTGAGGTGACAATTGAAGGACTGGAAGTCTTATGGGTGTGTCTGTGGTGGATGCAGGTGCAGTTCAAGGTGTTCTGGATCATCTTTGTTTAGTCCACTCCAAGCAGTCCAAGGCGTTTGGCTTCTCTTTGTTTAGTCTAACTTAGGTTATCAGTACCACAGCATTTATACATCATTTTACTTTAAGCAAATATAGCAAAGTAAGTTTAATGGTAAAGCAAAGCATATTCTTTGTTGCAAGCAAATGTATAATATGAAATAATCCTGACATTCCCCCTTTTTATAATATATTTGCACACAATCTAATTCCATTATGCCTAAATGTTAATAATTCCTTTTTATGACAAATATAATTCCACCGGGGGGGGGGGGGGAGTGCAGGTTGGTCTGAAAAAGGAAGAACAAAATCAATCTTGTCCAATTCGCTTTATGACAAGTGCAGCAATCCAGGTAACGTCCACCTGTGTGGAGTTTGCATGTTCTCCCTGTGTGGGTTTCCTCCCACATTCCGAAAAACATGCATGGTAGGCTGATTGGACACGCTAAATTGCCCCTAGGTATGGGTGTGAGAGTGCATGGTTGTCCGTCTCCTTGTGCCCTGCGATCGGCTGGCCACCGATTCAGGGTGACCCCCGCCTCTGGCCCGGAGACAGCTGGGATTGGCTCCAGCACCCCCTGCAAACCCTAATGAGGATAAAGCGGTTCAGAAAATGTGATGAGATGAGTTTCCCTGTTATTGCACTAAACGTGTGTCATTGTAGTTTGTTGTATACGTAAATGTATGTTACTATTGACATCCAACGTGTGTTTCCACTATTTTAGGTTGAATTATCTGGAATGAAGTCGTCCTTTGCGCCTGTTTAAGGAATATCGCTTCTCGGCCTTTTGACTAAGATCAAGTGTAGTATCTTTTCTTATCTGTTTAATAGCTGTTATGTCTCCTAAATGGGGACCATATATTGAATTGATATTTGGGACTAGGTGATGGAATAGGAGCTTGATCCTTCCACTCCACGCATCATCCTGGTATTGCAGTATCTCCATGAGAGATGCAACCCTCTCTATTTGTCAAAATACATATACTTACTCTTGAAATTCCTAAGTTTAATGATTGAAACGACAGAAGCGAATCTGAAATTTCATATATTATTCATGAGGATGAGGGGTGATTTAAATTAACAAATTAAAGCCTTTCTTTTGTAACAAAATCTAAGTTAAACAAGACTGTATAAACATTCACATCTTATATAATAATATATCGGTTTGACGATCATCATTTTTGCCAGTACAGCTTGTTTAAATGCCTGCTCAGCGTCGAGGTGCCACTCTTTTTGCTGTAATATGAAAGCAAAGCGCCACATTGACTACATTCAGCGAAACCAACGTAAGTTTCTGTAGCATATTCAACAATCAATTTGAAGCTTTTCCACACCTCACTTTTACTGGTGCATTTGTCATTTCACTTCTCCTGTCTGTAGTTTATCCTTAACTTCTTGCTCCCGCATATTGGGGATACCAGGTCAAAATAGATGCGGACTTGCGGACCGGAAGATTATTAAGAGGGCAGGCAGCCTTCACGTGACGTGCGCAAACCATGCTCTGGCTCTGCAACTCCTGTTTAATCCAAATTTTTTATTTTATCACAAGTATTGTTAGTTTAGTGAACACATCGTTTCATTATACATTGTTATAAACATCTATTAAAAAAAATAAAAAGTCAGTGAGAGAGACGGGCTCGGGCCCACGATCACACCTCTATTTTGGATCATTTGGTTTAATTACTAATTTCACTACACCATTAAGTCCAACCCATTTACACCCAAAGGATGCACGTATGCCCTGGATCATATTATATAGCAACGCTCTCCAATCCCCTGGCTGCCTAATACAGGTGCTGAAACGTGATTGGCTGCATAATACAGCTTCTGCAATGTAATTGGCTGCTCAATGGATTGGAACCACGCACTAGTTTTTAGTGCTTTAGCCTGTATTAAACTACTATTGCGGAGATAGACGTAGTTTGTTCTGTCAATTCTTCATCAATAAACTCTTGCTTCTCTTCAAATCGCACAAATGTTTCGCCTTTTACTAAAAATTTCTGTGAAGAGGAACAATAAGATTTTCAATCAAATCTTTGATGCTCTGTGCTAGTAAAGCTTCCTGTCTCTGTCAAAACTAAATATGTATTTAATATTAATCTGGGTTAAAGTTTTTTTCACACAATTTCACTGCTTGAATTATTGCAGACTGTTTACGTCCTCAAGCATCTGACTTTGTTCAATTAAGTAAAAGTAATATGTGCATGTTGATGTTAATTCCTGAGCGTTTTAATTTATATTATTCTGACGAGGCGGTTTTCAGGTGTCCGTTTCCCTTTTGAACTTTGTATTTAAAAAAAATACCGTCTAGTATTTGGTTTTCAATTTTTGAACCATAATTTTGTTAGACATTATAAAAATGTGATTTGTAGAGAAGTGCTATTTAGTTCTAGTTGTATTTTGATTTGTGCCTTTGTTCAGACTTTTTTTGTTTAAAATCATTATCTTGACAAACTAAGAACAAAAAATTATCACACGATTTAAAATTATGACTAACCCCAATTAGCAGATTCATGCATTTTTTTAATGACTCCATTAATGTTCTGCACAACACTAGATGTTCGTAGCAAAGTGCATATCCGACTAAACAAAACAACAGGAACTGTGTGGGGGATGGGCTCCATCGTCAAGTAGGATACTCCAAACGAGCATAATTTGTTCCGGGACTGAGCTCGCATGTCGATATTCTCGTAACTCGAACGAACGTTTCCCATTGAAATGAACTAAAAACAAATTAATTTATTCCAAGCCTCTAAAAAAAACACCAAAAACAGGATATTGGATTGGAGAAACATTTTTATTTGTTCTAATTCACCATCTATTAACAAAGTAACAAATAACTAGTGGTTTAATAGTACTAAAATGTGTTTAATAGTAGTAAAATTAGACAGAGATACTTTTTGCACGGCAACACGCTCGTAACATAACAAACTAATTTAAATAAACTTGGATTACGATGCAGACACACTCAAAAATAAGTTTAATCGAACCTAACACTAAACTTAATTCTAATTTTTTTGACATTTGATACCTTTCTTGTCCCGTGTTGGCTCTATTTGCCAGTCAATATTGACAGTTGTTTGATTTTGTCTTCCCTTCAAAATATTCCCAAAATGATGCACACAAATGTCCTCACAATAGGATAACACAGGACCATTTGCCAACGAGAAGTACTATACTCCTCTCGTATTATCGAACAAGCTCCTCCGCCATTCGCATTGGCTAACGGGAAAAAAAACACTGAAAAAATGCAACGCTTCGGCCAGTGCTCGTGGAGACATTACACGAGGGCCTTGCGACGGGAAAGACAGTACGCATGAAGTTCTTATGAGCAGCCTCTCGGGTCCGCTGTATGCTCGTATATCAACATTTGTCTCATATCTCAAGATATATATTTGCTCGAAAATTTACTCGTATCTCAAATTGCTCGTATGTCGGGGCACTCGTATGTCGAGGTATTACTGTACTGTAATAAATAGCTAGACTGGCTTCCTCCATATACAAACTTTACTTACTTCTCAGAAGCCAACATAAGGTCGACTTGATTCCAAAACAATAGAAAGACTGTGTAACCTAAAAAAAAAAAGGAAAAAAATACAAAAGGAAAACCAAGCTGGATTCTTCACAGGAGTTTAAAAACCACCTCTCCAGCCTGGCACACAAAAAGGGCACTCGTTCCCTGCAATAGTTACATTCACATTCAGAAACAAATAAATAAATGTATATTTTTAAATAGAATTGAACCACCATCTTCCCCTGTTGGCAACGATTAATATATTAAGCCTGTACCCTTTACAGCAATTAAGCCATATAAAATGCATGCTAATCAAGAACTCCAAATTAATTCAATAATGTGAAAAATACCCCAATCTAGTAGTCTTTTGCAAACATTTAACATTACATTCCCTTTGTAGTTTGTCTATCATCTCCTATAAAACTTTCTTACTCAATGTTTTTCCAATAGTTACACATAAAATAAAAATCTACCAATAATCCCCTTCAACATCAAAAAGATAAAAACAATTTACCGTTAATTACAGACATGAAGTTACCGTATTTTCACACCTGTAGAAACAAAACAATCTTTTATATCATAATTTGTCAAATTGTTCAAATTAATGTATTCATTAAATCTGAGCAAATAACGCTTCACTTTTTTGTTACCTTTGAATTTGGAAGGCTGATTTTGTCAACAAAAAGACCCAAAAAGTATTTTTCACCAAAAAGAGAGCTTTATTGAAACTACCAAAAAGATGACACGTTAAATTACAGATTAAAAAGTGTAAACAAGAATTTCAGAATGCAAAATACAATTATACTTCGATTACAATGATCTTTCATACCGAATTTGAAAAAGCAAGCAAAGCCGTGATTGGCCACTGCTTATTACAACACATTTGCGTCTTTTAAGTCTATCCTTACGACAAAATCTCTGGCAAGAAGCTGAGGAGGAAAAAGGTTTCTGACGTGTGGGTAATTGTGTTTTTAAGATATTCCTGCCACAAATCGAGCAAAAAAAGGGCTTTTCTCCTCTGCGGGTTGTTAAGTCTTCTTTTCAGGTTTTTCAATTGGGCTGTTGTAGCGAATTTGTGGCCACCGACTGAGCAGGAAAACATTGTTTCCCAGTGTGGGTTATTAAGTGTTCTTTTAAGCTTCTCTTATGGGAAAATGTTCGACCACAAACTGAGCAGGAAAATGTTTCTTTGCCAGTGTGGGTTCTTGTGTGTGTTTGTAAAGATGGCTTTTGAGAAAAGGCTTTACCGCAAACTGAACACGAAAATGGTTTTTCACCAGTGTGGGTTCTTGTATGACTAATTAAGTTTCCCTTCCATGTGAATCTTTGACCGCAAACTGAACACGAAAATGGCTTTTCACCAGTGTGGGTTCTTGCATGACTAATTAAGTCTCCCTTCCGTGTGAATCTTTGACCACAAACTGAACACGAAAATGGTTTTTCACCAGTGTGGGTTCTTATGTGGATTTTTAAGGATTCATTTTGAGAAAAGGCTTTACCGCAAACTGAACACGAAAATGGTTTTTCACCAGTGTGGGTTCTTATGTGGATTTTTAAGGTTCCCTTCTCTGTAAATCGTTTACCACAAACTGAACACGAAAATGGCTTTTCACCCGTGTGGGTTCTTGTGTGTATTGTTACACTTCCCTTCCGTTTAAATGTTTTACCACAAACTGAACACGAAAATGGTTTTTCACCCGTGTGGGTTCTTGCATGACTAATTAAGTCTCCCTTCCGTGTGAATCTTTGACCACAAACTGAACACAAAAATGGTTTTTCACCAGTGTGGGTTCTTATGTGGATTTTTAAGGATTCATTGTGAGAAAAGGCTTTACCGCAAACTGAACACGAAAATGGTTTTTCACCCGTGTGGGTTCTTGCTTGACTAATTAAGTCTCCCTTCCGTGTGAATCTTTGACCACAAACTGAACACGAAAATGGTTTTTCACCAGTGTGGGTTCTTATGTGGATTTTTAAGGATTCATTTTGAGAAAAGGCTTTACTGCAAATTGAACACGAAAATGGTTTTTCACCAGTGTGCGTTCTTATGTGGATTTTTAAGGATTCATTTTGAGAAAAGGCTTTACCGCAAACTGAACACGAAAATGGTTTTTCACCAGTGTGGGTTCTTGCATGACTAATTAAGTGTCCCTTCCGTGTAAATGTTTTACCACAAACTGTACATGATAAGGGTTTCTCCCCAGTGTGGCTCCTCATATGCGTTTTCAAAGAAGACTTTTTCCCAAAAGTTTTCCCACACTGAAAGCATTTGCAAAGTTTGTCACCACTGGGATTTTTCTTAAAATCTTCAACATCATCATCATCAAAAGCAAGTCGTTGCCATCTGATAAAGGAGCAATTAAATTTTCTGCTCGCCATCCTTCTGTTGAGCTGCCGCTCAGAAGCTCCGCCCCTATGTTGGCCGCGTCCAGATCATCTTCACTCTTGAAAGGCTCACCAGTTGACCATTTGACACATTCCTCGTTTTTGATTGGAGGTTGCTCTTCTCTTTTGCACTGTTGAGGGAACTCTGGCTCCTCCTCTTTAATTAGGGGCCATGTTCCTGTGTTTGCAGATTCCGCCCCTCCACTGGCCACGCCCAGAACATCTTCCCTCTTCACGAACTCACCAAGTGACCAGGTGAAATGATCTTCCTCCCTTTTGATTGGACGTTGCTCGTCTCCCATTTGTTGTTGAGGGAACTCTGGCTCCTCCTCTTTGATTTGGGCGAGCTCAACTTCCCCTTCAAGGTCAGCAGACTCCTGCCCATCAGCACAAAGATCCTTTCTGAAACCTGCAAAGACACAAAGATAAATGATTAACTATTTTCCAATTATAAATGACTGAATTTCTTTTTCACAGAAATGAAACCAAACGGAAAAGGGCGCCATACATTCATTTCGTCACAATGCAGTACTTACTACTGTAGTTTTCTAGTCAACAGCAACATGAGTTGAAAACTGTTTATAGGTGCATTTTTTAAAGTATGGCACTATTGGTCAGAAAAGTTTCTTCACTTAAAATTAGTCAAATCTTTTTGGAGCCTTTTCATTGTAAACATTCTCTTTTATGTTTTAAATTTTAATTTAGTTAAAATAATTTCGCCAAAGGGGAGGCATTAAAAAAACATTATCTTTTATTCAGTAGCAGGTCTATTATTATTTGGGGGATTAATGAGATGCCGGATTCCGGCTAATGCCGGAGCGATCGCTAATACGCGCAGTATAGTACAGTGGTACCTCGTCATACGACCGTTCGTCATACGGAATGCTCGTCTTACGGGGGAAATTTCGATCGAATAATTCGCCCGTGATGCGGTCAAAATTTCGTTATGCGACCAAGCCAGGTGGCCATGGCATTTTTTTTGCATATCTTTCGTGTACGTATAACAATATTTACGAGCACCGGATGAGCTATTCAGACCAGGAAACGCACAACGCCCATGCGCGGGGAAAAGAGGGCTTTCTGGGTAATGAAGTATACTCGTGCTCGCAACAGCATCCCCGGGGATGCGAACACAGATGCTACAAGCTAAAAGGAGCCGCTAGCCAGCGCCCCCGAAGCTACCATGAGCAGCGGGGCGATCGCTGATAAAAGACTCTGCTCGTTGGCTGCTCATAAGAACATCGGGGGCACTGGCTCGCAACAGCATCCCCGGTAGAAACTCTATCATAGTCGCCGTTCGAGGGGATGCAAACACAGATGCTACAAGCTAAAAGGAGCCGCTAGCCAGCGCCCCTGTAGCTCGCATGAGCAGCGGGGCGATCGCTGATAAGACTGCTTGCTGCTCGTTGGCAAGTGGTCGTGCGTTCTCCGATTGTGAGGACATTTGTGTGCATCATTTTCGGAATATTTTGAAGGGAATAGTACGACAGCAAACAGCCCATGGATAGCGAACGTGAGGGTGGAGTGTTTGTTCTGTTTACGAGTGCGTCGTGTTGAAAACAAACCGAAGCCCCCCGCCCCTTTTGTGCGTCTCTCTCTCCCCTCGGCGAAATCCGCCCAATTTTAGTTAGATTAAACACTTTATTTCTATTAAACCACTCGTTATTTATTACTTTGTCAATATATGGCGAATTATAAGAAATAAAACATTTTTTTCAATCCAATATCCTGTTTTTGGTGTTTTTTTCAGAGAGTTGGAACGAATTAATTTGTTTCCCATTCATTTCAATGGGAAACTTTACCTCGAGTTACGAGAAACTTGTCATACGAGCTCAGTCCCGGAACGGATTAAGATCGTATGTCGAGGTACCACTGTATATTACTTCTCGTTGGCTGCTCATAAGAACGGTCAGGGGCACTGGCTCTCTCCCCCGCAACTCCTCGTGTAATATCTTTGGTCGCAACTATACGTTTTTGTAACGTCTCTGCGAGCACTGAGCGTTTTTTTCAGTGTTTTTCCCCCCCTTAGCCTGTTAGCTCCCGTTAACAGAGCGATCGCTAATTCAAGACTACTTCTCGCTGGCAAGTGGAAGTGCGTTATCCTATTGTGAGGACATTTGTGTGCATCATTGTCGGAATATTTTGAAGGGAATACAAAAGCAAACGGCCCATCGATAGTGATAGTGAGGGTGGAGGCGGGGGCAAACAGCCAACCCAGCCGGGACAACAAAGGTATAAAAACATAAAACATAATTAGCACGACAGCAAAGACAGCATGATAAAAAGCCCCCCTGCATGACCAATTTACCCGTACACGATGATGAATTTAATATTGAGCTGAATGCGTTCACTGTTTAAGTTAATAAATTGGAATTTAGGCAATTAATGGCTGAGGGTTTGGCACATTACGATATCCCAAATGTTGTTTTCGACTTAACAAAACTAAATGATGAATATCAATTGGTTAAATAGGAAGCAAAAGTGCAATTAGGTCAAAATTGCTGTTTTTTAAAGATGTCTAAAATGAGCTGGCTGCAAACACCAATATTATCCATCACAAAATGTTGCAAATGAAATAAAAACATCTCCATGACTTGGCACCTAGCATAATGACTACGACCGACCAAACAAAGACAAAGCTCAGAAAAAGCCACAAATTAAAGTATAGTAAAAGCTTCTGGCCTCCTTTTACAATCTGAACACACTAAATTTTATATTTTTCAGTCACTTTTTTACATCACAAGTAAATAAATGCCAACATGTGAACATGACTCTTTTACTCAGTCAATGGCTAAACTATCTCAAAGTTGAAACCAACTTACCTTGAAGGATTTTCATTGTTTCCAAAAGTTTGTCCAAATGAGTCTCGTGTCTCCAGATGAGTCGAGGACGTCCAACTGCAGCATCTGACTGTTATGCTATCCTCTGGATGCTGCATATTTGCGCAGTTGACATCAAAGAGCAAAGAGCCACGCGCTTTGATAGGTGACATCAAAGAGCAAAGAGCTCCTGGTGACGCCACTCACTTTGATCTCCATCTGGACCGTAGCCCCGCCTCCTTTGGACCCCGATATATGATGGAGGCACTTTAAGCCATTTATTTCTTCTCACAAATTCAATTCATTTAAGCAAATTAGGGAATGATTCGTGCGAGTTGGTACATTTTCGTTGAAGAACTTCATCTCTCGTGATTCAATTTGGCAAAACAGCAATGGTTCCTTGATAATTTGTCGATTTGTTCTGCGCTTGCGCATAATGAGTCGCCTCCTTTTGAGCCGCAACCTTCTTCATGGTGACTTATGTCGTAAATTCAAACCTACAATAATATTTTTATTCAAACCATATGTCAGACCATTTGAAGAATAATTATTTACTATGTTCGACTCTCTTGTTTTTAATAAACCTAATGCCACCGAAAGAAGTGACGCTCGAGTTGCAGAAGTGACGCAATGTTCCGCGCATGCGCAACCCCGAAAATCAAGGTTCCGTCCCCAGTCACAATCTTGTCGTGACCGTAGCGCGCCGAGTTTTTCCTCAATTTCCACCACTTAAGTAAACCCACGCGTGGCCGATGTGTCTTGCTTAACTACTCTTCCGTCTTAAGTTTCAGTCAACATCATCTTCAAGGCGTCTAAAGCCTTGTTGAAGCTTTGCGGCCTACTTTAGTTTAGCCTACTAGCATCTATCAAAGGTGCCTCCATCAGAATTCCCGTGTGGGAGTGTTCGACGAGGAACACTCGATCGTTTGCAAAATAAGGCATGCAAAAGTTGTTCTTCACAGTCTAGAAGGTGGGTTCACTTTTTATATATATATTCTCTCAATGTGTCATAAAAGGGCTTTTTTTGTGTGCGCTCCATTTGACTTATTTAAAAATTCTCAAGTCGACAGAAGGTACAAGCTTGATTTCAAGACAATTAAACAGTACAAACAAAACCATGCAGAATAAATCATGGGAAAAGTACAAATCATAACAACTATTTCCCATTTTCATACTGTAATGCATATAAAAATATGAAATCATAAAAAGGATATATAATGTTTCCTTTGTTTAAGAACTCTAAAAACAGCTTTTTTCTCCCACTTATTTCAATCCAAAAATATATTTCAAAATTATTGATTTAGAAAAATAAATCGATAAAACTGAATGTTGGCTCTTTTTCCATTTTTTTTTAATGTCAACAAAAAAAGAATAGCTGTCATTTTTCCTTTTTAATTAAAAATGATTAAAATTTATATTTGATGCTTCACTCTTTTTTAAAAGGATTCCAAATAAATTAAAATCTCAAAAATACAAGAGAATATCTGCAAAGAAGAGGCTCAAAAAAGATTTGGAAAAACTTCAAGGGCCTGTGAGGTTACTTTACTGACCAATAGTCCTTTTTTAGTGAAATACACTTCAAAAAAACGTTTAAACCCCTTTGGCTATTGATGAGAATACTACAGTAGTCCTATGTTGACAACATCACAAATGTATGGCATCCTCTTCTGTTTAGCTTCGTTACTGTAGCGACCAGCATATTAGTCCTTTCTTTCCAGCCTAACCACTGCAAATATAAGTATAAGACTTAATTACCAGTCTAACATAAAGAACCTCTAGATAGAATAATAGACAGTTTATAAAATATATAATTTATCTTGGGGTCTTTGCAGGTTTCAGAAAATATCTTGGTCCTGATGGGAAGGTGTCAGAGTTTTCTGGTGCCAAAGAGGATGTTGAGCCCCCTCAAATCGAAGAGGAGGGGCCAGAGTTCCCCCAACACAGAGAGAGAAGAGCAACTTAAAATAAAAAAAGAGGAAGAAGATGTCAACTGGTGCGTCCTTGAAGAGAGAAGATGATCTTGGCGTGGCCAGCGGAGGGGCAGAGCCTGCAAACACTTTAACATGGCCCCAAATTAAAGAGCAAAAGAGAGAAGAGCAACTTTCAATCAAAAAGGAGGAGCAGCAAGATGTCACTTGGTCAACTGCTGAGCCTTTCAACAGTGAAGTACATCTAGGCGTGGCCGGCAGAGGGGCGGAGCCTCTGCACGGCAGCGACTCAACAAAAGGATGGCAAGAAGAAGCTTTTATTGCTCCTCCATCAGATAGTGACGACTTGCTTTATGATAATGATGACGATGAAGGTCTTAAGAAAAATCCCAGTGGCGGCAAACTCTGCAAATGTTCTCAGTGTGGGAAAACCTTTGGTAAAATGTTTACTTTGAAAAGACATATGGCAACCCACATTGGGCAGAAACCGTTTTTGTGCTCCGTTTGTGGTAAAACATTCACACAGAAAGCAAACTTATAAAGCCACACAAGAACCCACACTGGTGGAAAACCATTTTCCTGCTCAATTTGTGGTCATGCTTTCTTTCGAAAGCAGGACTTAATAATCCACGCAAGGACCCACACTGGTGAAAAACCGTTTTCGTGCTCGATTTGTGGTAAATCTTTCTCTCTCAAGCACAAGTTAAAACGCCACACAAGAACCCACACTGGTGAAAAACCATTTTCGTGCTCAGTTTGTGGTCAGACATTCACACGGAAGAAAAGCTTAATTAGTAGTCACACAAGAACCCACACTGGCGAAAAAACATTTTTGTGCTCACAGTTTGTGGTCAAGCCTTTTCTCAAAAGGAACATTTAAAAAGGCACACGAGAGCCCACACTGGTGAAAAACCATTTTCCTGGTCATTTTGTGATCAAGCCTTTTCTCAAAAGCAAAATTTAAGAACCCACATGAGAATCCACAAAGGGGAGAACTCTTTTTCCTTGCGCAGTTAACAACTTGACCAGAACTGACTTTGGGTTCATTTTGTAGTTCTATTACACTTTTATATTTATCCAAACTGATTTGATTGGCATGTAACTAAACTTATCTGGCAATTGATATGTAACTGCCACATTTTAGTTTCACTGTATTTTTTTTTTGTATTTTAATGTCAGTTTCACCATACCTCCTGTAGTGGGTGCAGTGGCGCTTGAGCGAGCGTACGTTTGCTAAATGGGAAGATATGTGCAGCAGAAGAAGCGCTCTCGGTAAGAGAAAGGCAGCACGAGACAAGCTCAGCCAGAAAGTTGCAAGCTAAAGTAATATAAAGAGAAATAAAGAATAAAACCCAGGCTAATTCCTCTTGGTACTCAGCCAACGAGGTGTTTTGTCAATTTTTGTTTATTTCTTTTATTTCACAAATTGTCTATTTTTTAAAGCTAATTTTCGTTTTTGTGTGTTATTTGTTATCTAGGTGTTATTTGTAAATCTGCCAATATGCATTCAATAAATTCATCAGTTTGAGAAAGACACTTAGTACTCACAAGTAAGTACTCAATATTGCAGAAATGTATACCAAAACAGGACTTTGAGTCACATATTAAGGCTCATTTTGGAAATTGTTTAAAAAGTCTCCTGGGTTATAGACGCAGGAGCAATTTTTCTTTTTCCAGTATGATTTATGTAGTTCAAATTTGCATTTTCAGTACTCATGATTGACAGTGACACATTGCAGTTGTTTTTTCCAATTGTTAAAACAGAAAATCCGAATACATAACAGGTACGCTAGCGGATAGCAAAAGATAAGTACGCTAGCAGCTAGCATAACGTACGCTAGTGGCTAGCATAACATACGCTAGCGGCTAGCTTAACATACGCTAGTGGCTAGCTTAACAGGTACGCTAGTGGCTAGCAAAACATAGGTACGCTAGAGGCTGGCATAACATAGGTACTCTAGCGAATAGCATAACATAGGCACGCTAGCAGATAGCATAACATACGCTAACGGCTAGCATAACATATGTATGCTAGCAGATACCGTAACATACGCTAGTGGCTAGCATAACAGGTACGCTAGCGGATAGCAAAACATAGGTACGCTAGCGGCTAGCATAAATACGCTAGTGGCTAGCATAACATACGCTAGCGGCTAGCTTAACAGGTACACTAGCGGCTAGCAAAACATAGGTACGCTAGAAGCTAGCATAACATTGGTACTCTAACAAATAGCATAACATAGGCACGCTAGCGGATAGCATAACATAGGTACGCTAGCGGATAGCATAACATACGCTAGCGGCTAGCATAACATACGCGAGCCTAGTGTCATGCTAGTGCCTTATCGGATGAGGCGTCCAATGTATTGACAAAAAACTGAAAATATACCCTCAAACGAGACTGCACCCTATCACAAGGTGTATTTTATAGTTGTGAAAATACAGTATTTGAGATTTATTCATCAACACTGCTTTGTCTACAAACCTCCTGGGACTTCTTCCATGAAGATCTTGATGAAAGAGTCCTCGCTGAGGGAGCCCAGATACTGGACGATGTTCCGTTGCTTCAGTCGCTTGATCAGGCAGATTTCCCCGTGGAGCGGCTGGGAATATTTGTGTTTGTTAGTGGCTGTCAAGTGGAAGGACAAACAATCCACTCACGTGCTGTCCTTTTCTGGAATCTTCTTGATGGCTGCTAACGTCCCTGCCGGCATACACCACCCCGTACGTGCCTTTCCCGAGGACCACTTTGTCGCTGTTTTCGTTGGTCTCATACACGTACTGGGAAGGGAAATGCGATAAATTATTCTGGATGGCAATTTAAGATTTAATTGTCTCTTTATGGTTATAGAACTATATTTCCATTTGCAAAAGTTAGATTCAAATGTGAAAAAAGTGTTGTCATCAGGTTATGCACTTTTTGTTTAGCGTTTTGAGCAAGTAATTACTCTCTCAAGAAGGGTCCTATGTCACTTGTGATTAGCTTAGCTTTTAGCGTAAAGTTAAAAAGATATCCATGAAAGAGTGAAAAATGTGACCACAATGCTCAACTATAAATATTTTGTGATGCGTTTATATTTTCTAATATTGATAGACATACGCCAACTGTGTCTAATCTCGTATTCGCGCATGCTAGAAATTAGCATGAAAAGCTAAGGTTCAGAACGTTAGCCCACTAGCATTAGCAAGGTAGCTCAGTCAATTTACCAGACAGATAGACAACTCTGTTACAGCATTTTGTTGATTCTATTTTAAGAGTTTTTACATCTTTATTTGGAGATTTTTGCACTTGTGACGACTATTAAGAGTAATCCTAATATCATTTTCTAAAGGCTTCCTCATTGGAGGCTAAGCAAAGTTGAGAAACACTGTTCTGCCCGCTTGAGTATGAAGACAAATTTAATTTCACAACAATTTGGGAAGGACAGAAATGTGGTGGGAACAAACCTCAAGTATTCACAAGTATTCCCTCACTGAGATGATTCACATCCTGGGTGGGTTCTTCTGCCTTGTGGAGCAGAGAATTTACCAGATCACAGAAACTGAGGAAACATCAAGACAAGACATTATGTTAGGGCAAAATAAGTTGTATTAGGCAATTACAACTACTACGGTGTTGGAATTATTGTAAATAAGTTATCCTGATTCTGGTATGACTGTCGAAATGTTAGTTAATAGAATGAGAGTGTCTTGAGCCCTGGGGGAGTTTCACCTTATTCAACAAAGAGGAACTACCCAGGGGTCTGCTCGCCGGTTTGAACCATTGTGTGAAGATTGCAGGATATCGGGAAAGAGACTATAAAGATGTTATCTTAAAAGAGCATATGGTCATGATCAAAGAACCTTTTGTAACTGGGAGAGAACTCTCTCTCCTTTGATCAGCTTGAAACTTCCTGTAACTTGGACACTCCCAAAACACAATAAGAGACTTGGCAGGAGGGGACATCTTCAGAGTGTGTCGAAGGACTGAGACCCGAGCAGTCCCGAGACCCTCTCATTTTTAAATAAAATAACCTCAATTCTTTGTGTTCTTACTTCTTTCAGATTGGTGATATAAATGTCTGGTGTTTAAACCTAACATACGGAGAGGTCACGGCCCATGTGGGGGTTGAACCCACAACCTTGGCGTTATTAGCACCACACTCTGACCAACTGAGCTAACCAGCCATGTGCAAAGTGGCCATGATTTTTGTGTGATGCCCGCAAATGCAAATGTCAGCTAGCTAAACTCTTATGTTACGGCAAAATAAATGATTTTAGGCAATCTTAACTTACTCTAGAACAAGGGTGTCAAACCCGGGTTGGTTCGCGGGCCACATTAACATCAACGCCATTTCATGTGGGCCGGACCATTTTAGATCTAATATCTAGATTTTTTTTTTATTTTTCTAAATTGGATTAAAAGAACTGGATAAAAAGCCCTAAATAGTCCGTTTTTATAGATCTAAAGCAATGTTTATTTGAGCTTTTTTTCTTACTAGTATTGGAAAATGTCTTTTAATCATGTATTTTATTTCAAATGGAAACTAAATAATTTTTTAAAGTGGAAAACGGAAAATATTTGTAAATTTAAACTAAAAACACAAAAGAAAAAAAACTGATTAAAAAATTGCAATGATTGATTTTAAAAAGGGGAAAATCAGGAAATGTAATGTACATCTATAATCATTTGAATTTGATCCTAAAACAGAAAGTCGGCACTCATGATTTACTTTCTCGGGCCGCACAAAATGATGCAGCAGGCCAGATTTGTTCCCCGGGCTGCCACTTTGACACCTGTGCACTAAAGAGGTCGTGCCCGTTCAGCAGTCGAACCCATGACTTTGGCGTTTTAGCACCACACTCTGACTAACTGAGCTAAACAGCAATGTGCTAGCATTGGCTCGGGTGCGACTGGCGGGCCAGTCGGCACTGTGATGCGGGGAGCTTGGACGGGCAAGGTCGAACGGGGAGCTCAGACGGGAAAGGGCGAGCGGGGAGCTCGGACGGGCGAGGTCGAGCGGGGAGTTCGGACAGGTGAGGTCGAGCGGGGAGCTTGGATGGGCGAGGTCGAGCGGGGAGCGGCGAGTGGGAATTGAAAGTCTTTCTAATAGGGGAACAAAACGTTTAGGTCTCCCGGGCTGCACTGGCATCTGCCCCCACATCGGAGCCAACTCACCACCAGGTTGTGATCGGTTGACAGCTCCGTCCCTCTCTTTACCCGAGTATCCAAGACATGCTGGTGTCCTGGTGCCAAGTGCACATTTGGACACCCTTATGCTTGAACATGCTGTTCATTATTGTCAATCCACTACGAGCGCAGAAATCCAACAATAGAACACCACTCGGGTTTCGATCAGGGGGGGGGTTCTCCCCAATCACACCCTCCAGGTCTTACTTTCATTGTCCACGTGAGCATTGAAGTCCCCCCAGCAGAACAAGGGAGTCCCCATAAGGAGCACTCTCCAGCACCCCCTCCAAGGACTCCAAAAGGGGAAGGTAATCTGAACTGCTGTTTGGTGCATGCACACAAACAACAATCAGGTGCCGTCCGCCCACCCGAAGATGGAGGAATGCTACCCTTTCGTCCAGCGGGCAACTCCAGAGCGGAAGAGTGTCCAACCCCCCTCGATAGGAGTGGTAACGGAACCCAAGCTGTGTGTAGAGGTGAGCCAAATTATGTTGATCCGGAATTTCTCAACCTCACGCTCAGGCTCTTTCCCAACCAGAGAGGTGACATTCCACGCCCCAAGAGATAGTTTCTGCAGCCGGGGATTGCCTTCTTTGGCCCCTCTCACAGGTGGTTAGCCCATGTGAGGGGGAATCCATGTCGCCTCTCCGGGCTGTGCCGGGCCCCATGGGTCTAGGCCTGGCTACCAGGCGCTTGCCATCGCTCCCCTTCTCCGGGCCTGGCTCCAGAGTGGGGCCCTGGTGACCACTGTTCCCTCTAAGCTGCGCGCGTGCGCAATTGCGCACTACTCTCGTCTTCTCTGCGCAGCAGAAATCCTATGGCGCGCAGTAAAAAAAAAAAAAACAGATTTTTTTTTTTTTTTTTTTTTTTTTTTTTTTTACCCCTTTGTTCATGATGGAGCCGTTTAAGCGGCAGCCAGTGGCAGTAGCTCTGTCCACTTATGTTTTTCGTGTTTTACAGCATGTTTTACATGAAAAATTAGAGGGAACATTGACATGCACCTGCTTGTGGCAGGTGTGATACTGGTGTGCCCATAGCGAGCATAGCGAGCAATGATGATGTCGTGACCGGATGATTCGCCTAAAGACGTTTCGCCGACGGACGTTTGACAGACGGACAGGTCTCCGAATGAACGTTCATTCAAACAGCGTTTAATGATTAAATACAAATACTAGTATTTGTATTTAATCATTAAACGCTGTTTTTGACCGAATTTGAGAGCATTTTGAGCCGTTTGGCGAATGGACGTATATAGACGTTTTTTTGCCTCCATCGCGATATCATCACGACATTTTACCAAGGAATTCACTTCCCTGGGCTCGGTTCTAATGTCCAAAGAGCTCCAGTATTTGTATTTAATCATTAAATGCTGTTTTAGGATGGATTTGACCCGATTGCTGTCATTTTACGGCTCGGTTCTGCTACATCTGCCCGCCCAAGAGTGCTTATTCCCGGGCTGCCATTGATGGTAGACTAACATTGATTTTTACTATAATTTGGACAACACCGGCGGCGGGCCGGATTAAAAATCCTAACGGGCCGTATATGGCCCGCGGGCCGAGGTTGAAAAACTTGTACACACACGATCCGGGGGCGGGGCGAGCGCGCGAATCCCGTTTCGGCGAAACCTCCGTTTGGCCGAATGAACGTTCGGCGGAACGTCCATTCGGCGACCTGCCCGTCTGTCAAACGTCCGTCGGCGAAACGTCTTTAGGCGAGTCATCCAAGTACCGATGATGTCGCTCACACTGGTACTCAGTGCGCTCAGGGAGGTTGACTTTCTGCTCAGACCAACGAAAAATTAGAGGGAACATTGCTGGTGACCCGCGTCCGGGTGAGGGAAGATGTCGTCCAATAATGTTGCTCATCATAAGAGGTCTTCTGAGCCATTCTTCGTCTGATCCCTCGCATCAGACCAGTTTGCCATGGATAACCCTACCCCGGGGTTCAAGGCTCCGGACAACATAGCTCCAAGGGTCACTGGGACTGACAAACCCCACCACCATGATAAGGTAATGATTCGTCGGTGGGGTATTATTAGCTTAAGTGCATGTTTAAATTCAACATGGTATATTATTTTGTAAATCCCTGGGCCGAATGTCTCGTACCGCCTTTTTTATTGTAATGGAAATTTTTAAATGCGTAATGGATGACTCTGTGAATAGCAGGACTAACCAAGGCTATGCCAGTCCCCGGCCGAGACCAAGGTTCTTGCGCTGGTGGTCCTCAGGAGCTCTGTCAGCAGGTGGGAATACCCACGTGCTCTCAGTACATCTGCTTCAATGTGATTGATTAGTTTTGTGAGTTACCTTGTAAAGCAGGGGTCACCAAACTACGGCCCGCGGGCCGGATACGGCCCGCCGGCACATTTGGACCGGCCCTCTGAACAATACCAGAGACGCTATCTGATTTTTTTTTTTTTTTTTTTTTTTTTTTTTTTTTTTTTTGCGGCCCGCCGGCACATTTGGACCGGCCCTCTGAACAATACCAGAGACGCTATCGGATTTTTTTTCCTATTTGGCCTTGGAGACTGGGATGTTTTAATCTTGTGTTTGGTTCATTGCACCCCTGCTGAGCCCACAAATCATTCCAGTGAAGCGGGGCTTTGCATTGCTTCTTTGGTGACACGCGCGGGTAGAGTGTTTCCGTGTTTCCCTTTGATGCATGCGGGCACGTCCACCGTTGCATGTACGAGCAGTGTTACCGGGACATCTGGACGATCGCAGGTGAGGGCGGAGCCCTGGGACCATCGCAGACTATTCAAGCATATTAAAACTGCAACCTGTTTGAGAACGGAATAATGGCGAAAAAGTTAGGTGAGAGAAAAATTGATTCAGAATGCAGGGTATTTAACCTGGAGTGGACAAACGATTATTTTTTTGTTCAATGCAAAGAAAAGGCTGTTTGTCTCATTTGTCAAGAGACGGTGGCGGTATTCAAAGAATACAATCTTTGCCGACACTATGAATCCCGTCACAAAGACAAGTACGATAGATTGCAAGGCCAAATACGAGCAGACAAACTCTCAAAGCGAAAAAGTGGACTACTATCTCAGCAGAACCAGGCATCCGTTCGGGCCAGCTTTTGGGTTGCTAAATTGATAGCAAGCAGCGGTAAGCCTTTCACTGACGGAGAGTTTGTTAAGAAATGTATGGATACTGTCGCGGAGGAGGTGTGTCCCGAGAAGAAAGATGCATTTAATGCTGTAAGTCTGTCGGTGAGTACAATGACCAGACGCGTTGAAGAAATCGGGAGTAATGTATATGCCCAGCTGCAGCAGAAGACGAAAGAATTTGACTTTTTTTCATTAGCACTGGATGAAAGCACGGACGTGCAAGACACAGCGCAACTGCTCATTTTTATTCGTGGAGTTAGCGCAAACTTTGAGATTTGCTAGGATCTGGCAGCCCTCCAAAGTCTCAAAGGGACTACAACGGGAGAGGATATTTTTGACAAAGTGTGCCAAACCATGGAGAAGTTGGACCTGGACTGGTCAAAGCTAGCTAGCATCACGACTGACGGGGCTCCTAGCATGGTGGCCGAAACTCGCGGTCTAATAATGGGACGCATGAACCGGGAGTTGGAAAAAAGGGGTCTCACCGCCCCGCTACGAGTCCACTGCCAAATTCACCACCAAGCACTGTGCTGCAAAATGTTGACGTGGGATTCTGTAATGACGGTTGTGGTGTCGTGCATAAACTTCAGAGCAAAGGGAGAAGATTGTGCATGGCACAACAGAAAGTTAATGTTCCATGGCTTTTTTTTCTATGAAGAACCCAGAGAGAGTTATTTAGTTATTATTTATTTCATAAATAGTGTTATTTATTTCCTGTTTTTTCTGTGAAGAACTCAGAGAGGGTTATTTAGTTATTATTTATTTCATTAATAGTGTTATTATATGTTTCCTGACTTTTTTTCTGTAAAGAACCTGGAAAGGGTTATTTGGTTATGTGTGGCTTTCTGGAAAACAATAAAAAAAAATTAAGCTCCCCTACGATCGTCACACTTTTTCTGTTACAAACTGACACCGGCCCCCCATCAGAGAAGGGAAAAGTTATGTGGCCCTCACAAGAAAAAGTTTGGGGACCCCTGTTGTAAAGTGTGAAGTGATATGTCAGAAGAAGCAGAGTGGCGCAGCGAAAGCGTGCTGGGCCCATAACCCAGAGGTCAATGGATCGAAACCATTCTCTGCTACAAACATCAGTTCTTTTTTGGTAGAAGCAAACTACCCCACTTCCAAGTGTTACCATTGCTGTGAAAATTTGTTCTTGAAAATTATTAATTCGGTAAAACTTCTCCTTTCTCATTTTCTTCTGAGGGATTCCTACTGATCAAAAATCAGATCGGAAATCTGGCCTGATCGCATCATTTTCTCAAGATCGGAATTTGATAAAAAACGCATTGTTTTTTTGAAATGCCTTGATATTCTCATGAAGGCGGAAGTGATACCGCGAAACATGTCAGGTACGGCCTAAAATTCATTGTGAAAAAGGAACAGAAAATAGTCAAATAGGAAAATTCATTTTTATTTCATTACATTTAGTCCATTTTTCTTTTTGTCATCTATTTCAAATATTAACAACAACAAGTGTTTAATTGCATTCTAGTTTCATACACTTTGAGAGCATGTTCTCAACAAAAAGAAAATGCAGTACCAGTTAAAAAAACAACTGAACAAGACAGGTAAAAAAAAGTGAAAACAATCGAAAATTACATCTAAATATGAGAAAAGAAATTCCTGTCCTTAGGAATAAAACATTGGCAACAAACTGAGCAAAAAAGTTGCTCTCTTACTGAATGTTTGAAAAGGTCTTTGCGCTGTGTGGGTTTGTTGTGTGATGCTTTAAGTTTTCCTTCCAAATGAATGTTTGACTACAGACTGGCCAAGAAGAGGGGTTTCAAATAACATAATGAAACAAAACATAAACAGCTCACTGAAACGAACATGGATGTAATCTTAAACTTCCTTTAGTACACAACAGACAAACTGTTAGGGTTTCTTGGTTTTGTTATGCTTTTTCCCGCCTGGTTTCCTGTCTGAGTGATTGCCCATTGTGTTCAGCTGTCGTGTCTCCGCCCCTGGTGTATCCTTCCTCCCTCTTGTGTTTCCCAGGTGTTCCTAATTGTCTCGTCAACACATGTCAGTCTATTATAACCCCACTGACTGCTTTGTCATTGTTGGATCGTCTGCTGATTACCATGCCATGTTTCCACATTTTCCTCGATCCAACGTGGCGCTCCTCGTTCCTCGCTTTCCCGTGTCTCCCCTAGTCAGGTTTTGTTTTGTTATTTGACGCCAAGTCTTTTGTTAGTCTATTGCCTCCGGTTTAAGTTATTAAAGTTTCGTTTGAGTACTACTTCCTTCTCCTTGCCTGCTTCACTGCAATTGGGTCCAAAAGATGTAACACAAACGGAGCATATAACAATACCTATATACAGTAAATTCTCGCTATTCTGTGAGAACAGTGTCTCGCAGCCATTGTAAGCGTCTGTTGGCTTATTTAAAAATCTGCTGCAATGCTCTGAAGAAGGGTAAGAGCAGCTCAAAAAAGCCCTGAATATAACTCTTGGCATTCCCAAGAATGCCAATGATGCCATGCATCTCTCCATGCTGGAAGGTAACTGAACATGATGACAAGATGGCAAAACATTTGCTCACGAATAGGGTCTAGTTTGCTTACATGTCACCTTCATCTCTCCTCCTTCAGGTTTTGATGAATGCATTGAGTCACAAGGAGAGCTACTCCTGCAGGATTCCTTCAAGGTCTGGGATTCAAGAATAGCCTTGAGCATGGGGAAAAATAGACTAATCTTCCTTTTGAAGTCCATGATGGTGTGCAAGGTGGTCAAGGATGCTTAGAGAACGAGTACATTTATAAGAAAAAACTCATGCGAGTCATCCTTAACCCACTTCGTACCGATGCTATGTTCTCCATCAAAATGTTCATTATGCCATTTCTTCTATAGATGGCAGACATCAAGCTGACTGAGCACCTTAAAAGAGACCCCCGCACGTTTGCTTTTTTAGTGGTCCACCTTTCCTGGAGGTGGAGCAGTATTGTTCTGAAGGTTAGTGTCATTGTCAAGAATAAAAGTTCAGCAAGAATTATGGTCAACATTTTCATCAAAAAAGCACTGATTAAAAAGTGTTTGTTTTCCAAATTGTCTTAACGTTTTAAACATCGTCCTTGTCAATAAGCTTCCACGATTGAGACCAAGTTGGAATGAATCGGCCATATGCGAAAGCTGATCCAGGAGCACACCACTGACCTGAGGGGGGCAGTCAAGGAGACAAATACCGAGTTGGAATGAATCGGCCATATGCGAAAGCTGATCCAGGAGCACACCACTGACCTGAGGGGGGCAGTCAAGGAGACAAATACCAAGTGAGGAGATATCATCATGGAAACATGTGGATGAGATGGTGACATGGTGGGATCTGGCGGGTTATCCTTCATGTACCATTTTAATTGTTCATCAGAAAAATGTGTATTGAAAGCCACTCCGGGTTACCAATAAACAAATCGCCACAATGTATTTGCCAAGTCTGTCCTTCAATTGTTTGTAACGAATCAGTATAGACCTCATTACCTTGCCTATCATAGTAGAGCGTGCAATGCAAGCAGTCAGAAACCAAATCATATGTACGTAGGTGCCGTACCCAGGGCGGTCACAAAGGCCAGTAGCGTTCGGACTGTTTCCAGCCGTCGGAGTCGGTGTCAATGCGAGCCCAGTAGATGTCAGCTGATAGATCTATAATACAACTTAGGGAATAGGCACAGAAAAGTGAGATCAATTTAAAGGAAATAGGTTTATTACCAGACTGCAAGATGGAGAGAGAGCTCTAACAGTTGTGAACCGCTCAGCGTGCTGTCCTTTGCAAGTCTCTCTCCGAATGAACAGTGGGTCAGTCTTTATATAGGAAAACAGGGTAATATTTCTAAGGCAGTGATGTAGGACAAAGTTTATGTAAACAAAACTTTAGGCTGATATGGTTAGACATTTGCATGGCTAAGTTGTATGCAAACACGATATTTTTATAGCTACACAAACTGCCGCAGCCTATCTTACATCGCGCGATTCGAACAAACAATTATTAAGCTAGTTGGCCACATCGCACAATACAAGCAAACAATTGCAAACCCTGTTAGCCAGCTTATCTTACATTTCGTGATGCGAACAAACAATTGCAAAGCCAGCTAGTTAGCCTATCTTACATTCCACGATCTTAACAAACAATTGCAAAGCCAGCTAGTTAGCCTATCTTACATTCCACGATCTTAACAAACAATTGCAAAGCCAGCTAGTTAGCCTATCTTACATTCCACGATCTTAACAAACAATTGTAAAGCCAGTTTGGCCAGTCTATCTTACATTTTACAATCTTAACAAACAATTATAAAGCGCGTTTGGCCACATGGTGCGACATGAACAAACAATTATTAAGCCAACTGGCCACTATATCTTACACAGCAAAGATTGGGGCAGTTGCTTGGTGGTGCCTTGCAGGAGAGTCTTGGAGTTAATGTCCATCTGGACAGGACACATCTTTATAAGAAAGTCCCCGCCCATCAAGTTGACAGGGAACTTTGGAGCATAGATGAAGGAATGAGTTATAGTCAATGAGTAGCACTTAGTGGCTACCGGGGAAGTTAAAGGCAGGATGATCTCTTCACCCTTGGATCCTAGTAGTGGTATGATAAGTTCACCAATAGGCATTCTCAAATACCCGCACAAATAAAGAGATGGGGCAATCCTCTGTGAAATTCTTGCAAGAGAGAATCGAATCGACTCGTCTCTGTCCAGGTTCATTCTCACGTTACACGCATCTTTCCCCTGTTTTAGCTTCAAGGACCCTAGTTACAATGGACGTCTCAGCTCTCAAAACAAATGAAGGTCATGGAGAGACGAAAATAGGAGTGAGAAGTCAATAGTAGAAGAGCCTAGTTACAATAGAAGTTTAAGCTCTCAAAACAAATGAAGGTCATGTAGAGACGAAGGTTCTTCTCCACATTCCAGCAGTCCAAAAGGATTCAACCTTCCTGTTGTTTGGTCTAACTAAGGAGCAAAGCATTTACTTCATTGCAAGCAGATGTAGACTATAATAACTTTTCTCTCGTGTTAATGAGCTAAATAAAGCAAAGCGTACTTCATTGCGAGCAAATATATAATAATGTAAGACCAATAACCCTAACAGTATATTTTTCAATAGAAATGAACCACCATCTCCCCCGTTTGCGAGGATTAATATATTAAACCTGTACCCTTTACAGCAATTAAGCCACATAAAATGCATGCTAATCAAAAACTCCAAATTCATTCAATAATGTGTATCGCACAGTTGTTTGAAATGAGCAATACCCCAATCTAGTAGTTTTTTGCAAACATTTAACATTACATTCCCTTTGTAGTTTGTCTATCATCTCCGATAAAACTTTCTTACTCGATGTTTTTCCAATAGTTGCACATAAAATAAAAATCTAGTTACATATCTCCCAATTATCCCCTTCAACATCAAAAAGATTTTACCGTTAATTTCAGATAATGAAGTTAGCGTATTTTCATACCTGTAGAAAGAAAACAATCTTTTATATATTAATTTGTCAAATTGTTCAAATTAATGTACCACTGTAGAGAGCATCCTGGCGTACGGCATCACAGTGTGGTACGCTGGAAGCACGGCGGCAGACAAAAAGGCCGTGCAGAAAGTGATTAACACTGCCCAGAGGATTGTCGGCTGCTCTCTGCCCTCACTTGAAGACATTGCCAGCCCTCGTTACCTCAGCAGAGCCAAGAACATCATAGGGGACCCTTACCACCCTGGTCACAATCTGTTCCAGCTGCTGCCCTCTGGAATACGCTATAGGTCCCACAAAGCACGGACAAGTAGGCTTAAGGACAGTTTTTTCCCCACATCCATCAGACATCTAAACTCGCGGTAACATAACACACATTCCCTTCTGCGGTAATATAAAAAGAGGTTTTGGGTGGTGATCTGCCTCCTACTAGCTGACTGAAGTAAGGTAAGTGGAAGACAGTGAGAGGTAAGCGAGAGGTAAGCGACCTGTATCCACAATAGCAGAATGCCAATTACAAGTCCGTACTAGATTTAGGTCTTTTGCCGAGTAAATGTAGCTTATGGAGAAGCACCATCAATTTCGTCACACGCAGAAACTGCGTGTGATGACAAGTAGGCTTTTTGTGTTGTGATAACTACAACAGGGGCCTAAGTCCGATTATTATTATTATTCATTAAATCTGAGCAAATAACGCTTCTCTTTTTTGTCACCTTTGAATTTGGAAGGCTGATTTTTTTTCAACAAAAAGACCCAAAAAGTATTTTCCCCCAAAAGAGTTTTATTGGAACTACCAAAAAAATGACACGTTAAATCGGTTTAAAATCGTGATTCATCTTATAATATGACAAAAGTATAAGGACATTGTACAACTTATTTATTTATTTTGAGCAAATTCATTATCTTTCACACCATATTTCTAATCATGTTTCTTAGATCCTAGATTCAATATATCAATCATTTTCATTCAAATGTATCATGTTTGAATAACACTCAATATTCTTATTGGATTTGCTGGCAAATTCAATAGACAAAAACTGCAATTTTTCAAATTTCTTAGGCATGTCTTTAACTGTGACGACATTTTCCATATTATTTAGATAGTAAATTAAATAAAATCTTCAACGACACTTAATTTTCTTATACAGTAATACCTTGACATACAAGTGTTCCAACATACGAGACAAATTTGAGATGAGAGCATACCAGATGGTTCCAATTGTGAGTCGGTAGTAAATTAAAACAAATTTTGGTGGGTTTTTTTAGGATGGAAACGGATTAATTTGTATTTTGTTCATTTCTATGGGAAGAATTGACTTGAGATACGAGTAAATTGACATACTAGCTCGACCCCGCAGTAAGCTCGTATCTTAAGGTATTACTGTATTTGAATCGTGCTGATCGATATTACACATTAAAAAGTGTAAACAAGATTTTCAGAATGCAAAATACAATTATACTTCACTTACAATGATCTTTCATACAGAAATTGAAAAAGCAAGCAAAGCTGTGATTGGCCACAGCTTATCACAACACATTTGCGTCTTTTAAGTCTATCCTTACAACTAAATCTCTGGCAAGAAGCTGAGCAGTAAAAGGGTTTCTGACCGACGTGGGTACCGTATTTTCACGACTATTCGGCGCATCGTATTTTTAGCCGCAGTGTCAGTAACGGGTGCTATTTCTGTATTTTAAACACACAAAGCACCGTTTTTTAGACGCATATATATTATATATGGATGAACATCGAAACGCAATAGCGCTGGCTACCGGAAGTAGCCTATTTCCGGGTTGCGGTGTGCAGTGACTGCTGGGAAATATAGTTCTTGCACGCTACACCCACACGCTAAAAACACGTTTTTAAAAAGGTAACGGAAGCAAAACTGAGTTTGGTTGTACTTTATTTAGACATTTTACAACTTACTTATGTCATCATCACCCACAAATCCATCAAAGTCCTCATTTTCTGTGTCCGAATTCAACAATTGCCCAAATGAGTCTTCCAAAACACCGGGTCGAGCGGTTGTAGTTCTTAAGCCTCCGGGAATGAGGGCAAGCTTTGAGTTATTATATAATATATTATATATATATATATATATATATATATATATATATATATATATATATATATATATATATATATATATATATATATATAATATATATATATATATAAATATATTTATATAGTTCGCAGTCTACCTTTGAATGCTCCGTTGAAGCCAACATCTAGCGGTAGGATTTCTTTTGTAAATATAGCCGAAATGACGGCGAGCACCAAATTAGTGTGCTCGCCGTCATACTGAGTGTATTGAAGAACTCTATATCCCAGCAGTCACTGCGCAGTACTTTTTCTACGGGAAATAGTAGAGTCTGGGGCTGCTTGGCGTAGTTGTATATATATAATTCACAGTCTAGCTTTGAATGCTCTGTTGACGCCAACATTTAGCGGCAGGATTTCTTTTGTAAATACAGCCGAAATGACGGTGAGCACCAAATTAGTGTGCTCGCCGTCATACTAAGTGTATTGAAGAACTGGGTGTATTAAGAACTCTATATCCCAGCAGTCACTACGCAGAACTTTATCTACGGGAAATAGTAGAGTCTGGGGCTGCTTGGCGTAGTTGTCCTATCGACTGATTTATTTTATTTTGTCGTGATAACAATTTTAGTATTTGTCCATATATTTATAGTATATAGTTTTTCAATTGTGTAGCTTTTTAATTGAGCAGGAAAACATTGTTCTTCAGTGTGGGTTAATAAGTGTTCTTTTAAGCTTCTCCTATGGGAAAATGTTCGCCCACAAACTGAGCAGGAAAATGTTTTTTTGCCAGTGTGGGTTATCACGTGTCTTTTTAAATGTTGCTTTAGAGAATAGGCTTGACCACAAACTGAGCAGGAAAATGGTTTTTCGCCAGTGTGGGTTCTTGTGTGGTCTTCTAAGTGGTGCTTTTGAGAAAAGGCTTTACCGCAAACTGAACACGAAAATGGTTTTTCACCAGTGTGGGTTCTTGCATGACTAATTAAGATTCCCTTCCGTGTGAATGTTTGACCACAAACTGAACACGAAAATGGTTTTTCACCAGTGTGGGTTCTTGTGTGGTCTTCTAAGTGGTGCTTTTGAGAAAAGGTTTTACCGCAAACTGAACACGAAAATGGTTTTTCACCAGTGTGGGTTCTTGTATGTATTTTTAAATTTCCCTTCTCTGTAAATGTTTTACCACAAACTGAACATGAAAATGGCTTTTCACCCGTGTGTGTTCTTGCATGACTAATTAAGCTTCCCTTCCGTGTGAATCTTTGACAACAAACTGAACACGAAAATGTTTTTTCACCAGTGTGTGTTCTTGCATGACTAATTAAGTCTGCCTTCCGTGTGAATCTTTGACCACAAAATGAACACGAAAATGGCTTTTCACCTGTGTGTGTTCTTGCATGACTATTTAAGTCTTTCTTCTGTGTGAATCTTTGACCACAAACTGAACACGAAAATGGTTTTTCACCAGTGTGGGTTCTTGAGTGTATTTGTAAAACTTGCTTATGAGAAAAGGCTTTACCGCAAACCGAACACGAAAATGGTTTTTCACCAGTGTGGGTGCTTGTGTGTATTTTTACATTTCCCTTCTCTGTAAATGTTTTACCACAAACTGAACACGAAAATGGTTTTTCGCCTGTGTGTGTTCTTGCATGACTAATTAAGTGTCCCTTCTGTGTAAATGTTTTACCACAAACTGTACATGATAGGGGTTTTGCCCCAGTGTGGCTCCTCATATGCGTTTTCAAAGAAGACTTTTTCCCAAAAGTTTTCCCACACTGAAAGCATTTGCAGAGTTTGTCGCCACTGGGATTTTTCTTAACATCTTCAACATCATCATCGTCAAAAAGCAAAGTGTTGTCATCTGATAAAGGAGCAATTAAATTTTCTGCTCGCCATCCATCTGTTGAGCTGCCGCTCAGAAGCTCCGCCCCTCTGTTGGCCACGCCCAGATCATCTTCACTCTTGAAAGGCTCACCAGTTGACCATTTGACACATTCCTCATTTTCGATTGGAGGTTGCTCTTCTCTTTTGCACTGTTGAGGGAACTCTGGCTCCTCCTTTTTAATTCGGGGCCATGTTGTGGTGTTTGCAGGCTCCGCCCCTCCGCTGGCCACGCCCCGAACATTTTCCCTCTTCACGAACTCACCAAGTGACCAGGTGGAATCATCTTCCTCCTTTTTGATTGGAAGTTGCTCATCTCCCATTTGATGTTGAGGGAACTCTGGCTCCTCCTCTTTGATTTGGGGGAGCTCAACTTGCCCTTCAAGGTCAACAGACTTATGCCCATAAGCACCAAGATCATTTCTGAAACCTGCAAAGACACGAAGATAAATGATTAACCATTTTCCAATTATAAAATGACTGAATTTCTTGTTCACAGAAATGAAACCAAATGGAAGAGGGCACCATACATCCATTTTGTCACAATGCAGTACAGACGCTCCCCTACTTACGAACGAGTTAGGTTCCGAGCGATTGTTCATAAGTTGAATTTGTTTGTAAGTTGATTCAGTGCTATATTTTGTATTATAATTTATGTTTAAGGCCTATATAAGTATATTGAAGGTTTATTGTTAGGTTTATCCAATTGTACGTTTATCCTTAGGTATTTCCAATTCAGCTTTCAATAAAAAAGGCATCTGTAGTCACATCACCATTTAATTCTTGCAAGAAGAGAATACATCCTCCCGCTCGTCCGGTCAAGATTATTCTAACGAGTGGCATTATGTCCTGCCCATTTAAGGCCTCAAATCAAAACAATTACAAGGTTATCGATTCGATCCAATTGCGTAAGCAAGAAACAAAACAATTCCATAATCAAGCAAACCTAGCGTCACAAATTAAAACAATATGCCTGATAGCCATCCGCTGAACCAACAACAATTTAAGCGTCCTTCACAGATCTTCATTGCGAACTTGCATCTGGGGAAAGGGTTGAGGCGTATCTTCCAGTAATCAGTCCTCGGAGCAAGTACTCAGTGTATTGTTTTATGTCCTTGCGAACTTGTATCTCTCGCTGGACCCAGCTGTCCTGGAGAGCGACCTTGGAGTAAGCGTTTGTCTTCGTTGAAAGCACATATTAATTCTAACTCTAACATAAAAGCTATCAACACATATATATATATTGTTTAATATAGTTACACATTTAGGATGAGCATTACTATTCCTAATAAGCAGATATATTGATTAATATAGTAAGCATGTATATTATAAGGCTTTATATTCATTGCAAACACATTTATAATAATGATTACTCCAACATTCCCCCCTATATTATAAATTTGCACATGATCCCCCTAATAAAACTTAAAACACATTTATAATAATGATTACTCCAACATTTATATAAGTGCATTTGTATGTTTAAGGCTTGTATAAATAACACATATTGGTTTGTACTAAAAAACATTTTATAAAATGGAGAGAATATGTACAGTACTGTATAGAGAGAGATTTATGTATTAGAAACTGGCCGAAAGAAGCGATCTAACGACGATTGCAATTTTCTTCTTTTTTTCATCATAAATGATGCGGTAGCACTGTATGGCATCATTCAATTGATTTGCAAACTTTGTGCAACGTTCAATATTTGGGTCCTGCTGCTCGATCTTTCTGTTTATAAATGGTTCTGACGGTCGAACGATTCAAGTTGTATGCCCGTGCAACGCTCACCACTCTCACGCGCATCAAGCTTTGTTATTATTGTCACTTGTTTCAAATGAAATGGCTTGCCACTTCCTTGCACCTCCCTCACTAGAAGCCTTTCACTTTTCACTAACCATATTGAATAATGGCTGCACGAGATATTTCATGATAAAAATGAAAAAGGTTCTTTGCGCACTGGAGATACGTCACGCACTTACGCACTGCAACGAACTGGGCAGAGGAAGGTGGATGCTGGGTGAACTGAGCACTCACAGCGCCAGGCGTCGGTATTAGTGGCGGAAAGAAGCACTAATCGGAAAAAGGCGCGCAATACAAAATCGAACTTACGAACATTTTTCGACATAAACGCAATTTTCAGACATGTTCGTATGTACCATTGTTCGTAAGTCGAATGTTCGTAAGAGGGGAGCGTCTGTACTTACTACTGTAGTATTCTCGTAAACAGCAACATGAGTTGAAAACTGTTTATAGGTGCATTTTTCAAAGTATGGCACTATTGGTCAGAAAAGTTTCTTCACTGGTGATGTAACTCCTTAAAATTTGTCAATTTTTTTTGGAGCCTTTTCATTGTAAACATTCTCTTATGTTTTAGATTTTAATTTAGTTTAAATGCTTTCGCCAAAGGGCAGTGGCGGGCCGTTAGGGCCTTCAAGGCCTTCTCTGCTGGCCTAAGAAATATCTGAATCATATTGTATTTTGTCCATCAATACTTATTATTCGAAATGGTCTGTTAGCTTCCTTTCATTGCTTTCCCCCCTGGTTGCACTGCTTCCAGATGTGTGTTTTCATATTGAAGCATTTAACCAATCACATTTCAGCCATTATTTGTTGCCAGATCAGATCTGCCTCAAAGCCTTCACAATCAGTTATGCGGGCTCTGCTGCATTAAACTAGACTGTTGCTTTTAACCAATCAGATTTCGAGTTGCAACCCCACAATGCTTTTTCATACACATTAGCATTTTGCTGGCTGGGATACGTCATTGCTTTCACCAACTATGATTGGCTAGTAGGCGGGCCAAAGCCATAGTGAGGCAGCCAGAGATCGCAAACTCCACCCACAATGGCCGACTCACAGCAAAAACAGGCAAAAACGAATGGATTCTGTTGCAGATTTGCTCACCAAGCTATTTTCCAGACGGACTTTTCCATAAAAAAATGGACATCATTAAGAAAGGGCGGTCAACTCCGAAGCTAGCAAGCCTGTTACAGCCGGGAAAATGGTGTGTGCGTTCCACTTTCAGTGCGCTAACTTAGCTGCACAAGCAAATATATTGTTGTGTTGATTTAAAGCCATTTTCAAAACGGACTATGCCGGAAATATGACAGGACAGGCTCGACTTTCATCATTACCTTCGATGGCGATAGGAAAGAAGGAAGAAAGAAAGGAGGATGGATATTGTGTAAAAAAGATTTTGGGTGAGTATAATATGGCTATATTCCTAAATAATATTTCAATTGTGGACCCGGTTCTGATATCTGAAAAGCTCCAGTGTATGTATTTAAGCTCCAGTGTTTGTATTTAATCACCAAATGCTGCTAGGATGGGGATTTTATCCCATTTTAGTGCAATTTTTGCCGTTTCGCCATTGACATCCATCGCTGTCTTTTCCCAAGGAAATCACCCCCCTGGCCTGGTTGTAACGTCTCAAAAGCTCCAGTATTTGTATTCAATCAATAAATGCTGCTAGGAAGTGGATTTTACCTAATTTTAGTGCATTTTTTGTCATTTCACGTATGGACGTATCGACATTCATCGCTGTCTTTTTACCGGGGAAATGATACTCCGGGCCCGGATCTAATGTCTAAAAAGCTCCAGTATTTGTATTTAATCAATAAATGCTGTTCGGTTGGATTTTACCCCATTTTCGGGCAATGTTTGCCCGTACGCCATTGACGTTCATCGCTGTCTTTTCCCGGGAAAATCACCCCCCTGGGCTGGTTTTAATGTCTGAAAAGCTCCAGTATTTGTATTTAATCATGAAATGCTGCTAGGAAGTGGATTTTATCCCATTTTTGTGCATTAATTTATTGATTATTTTTTATGTGTCGCAGTTGTAGCTGCAGTAGAGGTTTTATAGCCATAAAATAGTTTTTGAGGGTTGGATTGATACGTTGAAGGCGCTACCAGAAAATGCACCGCCCGCCACTGCAGAACAGTAATCTAAAGGAAGGAAGATGTTACAGATTATAGTAATGAATATTCAGCAGTTAGCGACATCTAGTGGTTCATCATTGTAGCACGTTCTCAGTTCTACCCATAATGCTATGCGCTGTCGTGCTTCGATTCATTCAGTAAAGTCACGATCAGAAACAACAATGCCACCCCGTTAAATATTTCATTATGAAATATTAATTGTGTAACGTAAAGTATATATCGGTCTATCATGCATTTATGATCGTCAAAAGTGAACGTACCTTCGAGTTTGTGAAGAACAACTTTAGCTTGTATCATTTTGCAAACAATAGAATGTTGATGACATGAGAGATCATCTTTCACGCCATAAAGTTCCTTCTGAAACTTTGCCGCAACCGGCGTCGTTCTCCCAGACATTTTTCACACTTTTTTTCTGTTCGCTTGACGACGTACTGATGCAGACGACGTGTTCCTTTGTTAGCTGCCAGCTAGGCTAGACTAAAGTACGACTCCCAAAACGGATTGAAGACAAACGGACTGACGTTCGAGTCCACAAACTATTTAATGTTGAGCATGTTGTCGAGGTTTCATTTCATTTAAGTTAAATTAAATTGAGGAGAAACAAGAGGCGCACAAACAAAAAGTTAAAACCCTAGCCATGCAGAAATGAACGCCCGAATCCCTTCTTCTTCTTCTTTTTCTTCCGCTTGAGGTTTTACGGTTGTTGGCAGCCAACGTACTGTAGCATTATCGCCCTCTACTGTCTCAATACCTCAAAATACCAAGTTCTCAATTCAGATTTTAGACAGAGGGGGCGATAATGTTAAATTTGGTCTCTTAATGCCACAGCGTGAAGACAGCAGCTCGAAGTCCAGTTCGAGTCTAGCTAGACGTGACACTAAATCGAAAAGCTACATTTTGAGAAAAAGTTAGGTAATTTTAAGGACATTTGGTTTAAATGTTACATTGTGGTTGATCTTATTGCAAGTAACAAATAACACATTTTAATATTTTAATATAAGTGTTTTTAACGTTATTTCACAATTTAGAACTACACAATCTCTCATTCAGCCTCATTCAAGGTAGTGTGGACAAGTGGTCTAAGCCATGGATATAAATTCCAGTCTCTCAGGAGGCGTGGGTCCAAATCCCACCACTGCCAATTAATTCATGGGCTGTTTATGGTCCCTTTGTTGGATTGCTTATGGCTCTTCACTAACCTGTAAAATAAAATGTGAAACCACTGGTGAGAGAGCTGAGTCCCGAACACACTAATAGTCACGTTTGCTCACCACTGTGTCACTGACGGTACCTCTAGCTTCGCTTTAATCATAATGATTTTTTTTATGAGACTCCTTTTTGCACATCAACGGCATAACAATGTTGTTAAAGAATTCAGAGATTTTTTGTATTTTAAAAGTGTAGGAATATTAAATTAAATGCACACATTTTTGGCGTGAGTGGTTAGCGCGTCAGCCTCACAGCTCTGGGGTCCTGGGTTCAAAGCTAGGTCATGTCCATCTGTGTGGAGCTTGCATGTTCTCCCTGGGCCTTTGTGGGTTTCCTCTGAGTACTCCGGTTACCTCCCACATTCCCAAAACATGCATGGTAGGTTGATTGGACACTCTAAATTGCCCCTAGGTATGGGGGTGTGTGTGTGCATGATTGTCCGTCTCAATTGTTATGTAGAGGAGGAATTTCCATTATGTGTGTAGCAATTCCATGGAAGCTTGAATTTAAAATTGAAGCGAATGAAGATGCCAGATTTTTTTCCACAAATAAATGATTGCCTCTGCAAATAATGTCTAGATTCCCACAATTTAGTTACCTGTGGTGTGGTAGTGAGTGAAAAGGAGAATAGCAGCAGCCCGATTTACCAGCCCATTTCTTTGACTTGTCATAATGTCACGTAGTGTGGGGGTGAAGGAGGGAGTGGAGCCAATCGCAGGGAAACCAGGACATTCATGGTTTCACTTAAAGAGTTTTAATTGAAGAGACCAAAAGCGAAGTGCAAACATTTCAGCCGAGATTCTCATTTTCTGAACGGCTTTATCATCTCTCAGGTCACAGTGGCCAGTCGATCGCAGGGCACAAGGAGACAGACAACCATCCACACTTACACCCAATGATCCCTCTAATTTTTAGCTTGTCTGGGCAGAAAGACAACCTCCCTGAGCACACTGTGAGCAACATCATCATTGCTCGCTATGGGCACACACCAGTATCACACCTGCCATAAGCAGGTGCATGTCTACTACACATACATGTTTTAGTAATAATAAAATGTAATGATTAATATATATGAATGGGCGGCCCGGTGGATGAGTGGTTCGCGCGTCGGCCTCACAGCTCTGGGGTCCTGGGTTCAAATCCAGGTCGGTCCACCTGTGTTGAATTTGCATATTCTCCCTGGGCCTGGAGTTTTTTCTCTGAGTACTTCATTTTCCTCCCACATCCCAAAAAGATGCATTGTAGGCTAATTGGACACTCTAAAATTGCCCCTCAGTTTGGGTCTGAGTATGCATAGCTGTCCGCCTCCTTGTGCCCTGCGATCGGCTGGCCACCGATACAGGGTGTCCCCCGCCCCTGGCCCAAAGTCAGCAGGGCTAGGCTCCAGCACCCCCTGCGAGTGATAAAGTGGATAAAGCGGTTCAGAAAATGAATGAAAAAAATATCTATGAATAAAACATTTTCATAAATGCCATTAGAATATGCACAAATCCGACTTAAATTTTAACTTATTTTACACATCTGTCCTTCTCACTTCTCATTCTCGTTCAAATTACTTTTCTGCTGAACGTGTCACATGAGATAGTCAAGTTTCCATTGTTTGGTTGGTGATCTGCCTCCTACTAGCTGACTTGAAGGAAGGTAAGTGGCAGACAGTGTGCGGTAATCGAGAGGTAAGCGACCTGTATCCACAACAGCGGAATGTCAAATTACAAGTCTGTAACTTACACTTATTTAGGTCTTTTGCCGATTAAACGTAGCTTATGGAGAAGCACCATCAATTTCGTCACACGCAGTTTCTGCGTGTGATGACAAGTAGGCTTTTTGTGTTGTGGTAATGACGACATGGCCTATGTCCGATTATTATTATTATTATTATTATATGCAATATTTTTTCCATGATTTTGCTTTGATTTATTTAACAGGGGATATCACATATTAATGAACATATTTATATTCATGTTAATGAACATATATATGTAAGATTGTAGCTGAGGGCTAATTTCCATTTACTGTAGTCCAGGGGTTGGGAACCTTTTTGACGGAGAGAGCCATAAACATTTCTTATTTTCTAATGTTATTTCTTGAGAGCCATTCTCAGAATTGAAAAGTAAAATTGCATGAAAATGTGTGATCTTTTTATCCTTTCACCACTTTTAGGTATAAAAAGTCTCAGAATTCTTTTGACAACATTTTTATGATGTTGCTAATAAATCAGTATCAATGATATCATGCATTCAGAAGTGTAATAAAAAACAAAATTATGATTAAAGTGGTGGTAGAGGTAGTGTCAACGCCACAATGATGCTCCTATTAGTATGTTCGGGACTCAGCTCTCTCACCATTCATTTTCAAATTTTACCTCACAGGTTCGTGGAGAGCCATATGCACCCATGGAAAGAGCCACATATGGCTCCCGAGCCATAGGTTCCCTACCCCTGCTCCATTGTGTAGGTTGAAGACAAACGATCACACATACTAGACACACACGCACGCACGCGCACAACCACACACACAGCAGATTTAGACAGTTCTCACCTGATTTTGCCGCTTGTTCTTCTATTTGCACAGTAAAGTAAAAAGGAATGTATTAAGAAATATTAGAATGTAATTTAAAAAAAGATAGAAGAGCTGTAAAACACGAAAAACATAAGAGCGGACAGAGCTACTGTTACTGGCTGCCGCATGAACGGCGCCATCATGAGGAAAGAGGAAAAAAGTTTGGATTTTATTTTGTGTGCGCCATATGATTGCTGCTGCACGGAGAAGACGAGAGTAGTGCGCAATTGCGCACGCGCGCAGCTTAGAGGGAACATTGGTTGCAGGTCCCATTTTTTGTGGTACTATATATAAAAAGATATTTCCATAGTTTTCAGGCAAGGTGGGTCCATCCTAGTAGTCTACGACTTTTACTACTCACATACTAAAAATTATGCACTTTCACAGATAAAATTTGGAGACAATTGGAACTAAATTTGCTGCATGCATGCTTTGTTCAAGGTTGCAGGTCCCATTTTTGTGGCTGTATGGAATATGGAAGATGAATGAATGAATTTAAAAGTTGTGGAAGAAGTTCCACAACTGAATGAAAACGTGTTTAGGTTGTGAAATTCAGTGACTTAGTTTCAATTTATGAGAAAGGAGGATTGTGAGGTGTGAATTGATTTTATGAGTGAAATGGGTTTGAGGTTTTGACAAATGGGAGCAAGTTTAATTGAATGTGGTCTTTTGATTTCGTGAGTTGGATTTTCTGAATTAGCAATTGGGAAAAACTAATGTGTCACTGTCAATCAGTAGTTACTGAAAATGCACGTTTGAAATGAATAATAAAGGAAAATGAAACATTTCTTAAGGTTGTCATTAACTGAGAACACATTTTGTAAGCAAAATTTCTGAAAGACTTTTTTTTTGCCAGGTCATCCAGGCCTAGAATCACGGCATGCGACTTCATACGTGAGGAAGTTCACAGAATACATTTGTTCTACATTCATAAACTGATGAAGCCATCATCACCCCTTCCCACACCAACACAGTTGTCTCTTAAGGTTCTCCTTCTGACTTTTTAAGGTTTGCTTCAGTCTAAATGTTTCTAACCTAAAGGACTTCTCTTTGGATAGACAGATTATGAAACATATCATTTATTTTCGTGTCTTTGCAGGTTTCAGAGAATATCTTGGTCCTGATGGGAAAGAGTCGGTTGGCCTTAAAAAGGAACTTGAGCTCCCCCAAATCAAAGGGGAGGAGCCACAGTTCCCTCAACAACAAATGAGAGACGAGCGACTTCCAATCAAGAAGGAGGAAGATGATGTCACCTGGTCACTTGGTGAAAACCTGAAGAGGGAAGAGGATCTGGGCGTGACCAGCAGAGGGGCGGAGCCTGCACACACCTTAAAGTTACCCCAAATTAAAGAGGAGGAGCCAGAGTTCCCTCAACAGCAAATCAAGAAGGAGAAAGAAGATTTCACT
>NC_135406.1:8747620-8762282 GCF_051989625.1 Stigmatopora argus
ATTTTTATATAGTTATTTTTACATTTTACAAAATACTTATTGTACTAAAACACAAAAAGAAAAGAATTGATGGAAACATTGCAAAAATTCTGTTAGAATTATTATGGGGTGTTTCTATATGTTTTGTAAGCATTTTTAATAAGTAATAAGGCATTTTAATTACTTTTGTATAAGAGTGTCTTTAATTTGAGACTGGGACAAACTCGAGGTCACCCTACTGGCTCCAGCTTGTTGACATAACCACTCACCCTCCAAGGACTGTTTACTGGGAGATAGACCTCGCAACCCAGCCACCCGGATGCAAGTTCGCAATGATCTACGAAGGACTCATAAATTGTTTTGTCTGGGACACCGGCAGTTTACCTTATAAAGAAATTATTATGCTTATACTGCAAATTCTTACGCAGGTGTTTTTCTTTCAATGGCAATTGTTTAAATCAGATTACCTTTGAATGTTTTGGTTATGTGCCGCTAAATGGACCGAAGAGTATGCCGCTCGTCAGAATGCACTGGGGGCTAAGACGACGTCACATGGCATTTTCCTTGCAAGTGTAACCAGAAATGTTGAGAGATGTTTTTCCTTTTTTAATTAAATATTACTAATAATGATTTAAAAGGTTTGAATCATTATTCCAACAAATTCATTAAAAATGAGAAAATCAAGACATATAATTTACATCTATAGGTTGATCCCGGTTAAGGGAATAATATAAATAAAAGAAAAAAACAAACTTTTCCTTTTGGGTTTCAAAACAGCTTTGAGAACTTGCTAATTTTCTAATATTATTTCTTTAAAATGCGCTTCTTTGATAACTTGTGATTTACAGAGTCTTAATTATTGCAAAGGGAGAAGATTGTGTATGGCACAACAGAAAGTTAATGTTCCATGGCTTTTTTTTTCTATGAAGAACCCAGAGAGAGTTATTTAGTTATTATTTATTTCATAAATAGTGTTATTTCCTGTTTTTTCTGTGAAGAACTCAGAGAGGGTTATTTAGTTATTATTTATTTCATTAATAGTGTTATTATTTATTTCCTGACTTTTTTTCTGTAAATAACCTGGAAAGGGTTATTTGGTTATGTGTGGCTTTCTGGAAAACAATAAAAAATGTAAGCTCCCCTACGATCGATCGTCACACTTTTTCTGTTACAAACTGACACCGGCCCCCCATCGGAGAAGGGAAAAGTTATGTGGCCCTCACAGGAAAAAGTTTGGGGACCCCTGCACTAGTGTGACTACAAAACAAAAAAGGTCTGAACAAAGGCACAACTCAAAATAATACTAGAATAAAATAGCACTTCTCTACAAATCACATTTTTATAATCTCTAACAAAATGATGCTTTGAAAATCTGAATACCAAATAGAATGTTTTTTTTTTAAATACAAAGTTAAAAATGGGAAACAAACATCTGGAACCTGTTGACAGAAAAATCTCATCTTCAGAGTAATATAAGTTAAAACATTCATGAAATAAGCAGTGGGTTTATAATCAAGTGTTAATCGATCATTCAATTGACATATTACATGGTACTTCATCACTACTTCATTTAACAAAGTCAGATGTTTTTACCATGAATTGTGGCAATTGTTGCTCCCTTTAGAAATACACTGCAGGGCTGTTTGTGTTTGGAACTATCTGGGCCGCCTTGAACCACGTGACCACCTGGCGGCGATATCAACATAAAAGCCGCACCTTCAAAGAATGGCTCTTATTAAAATTGGTTTTATATATTATGCACATATAAGGCACAGTAGTAGCGGTAGCGGTTGCGGTAGCGGTTGCGGTAGCGGTAGCGGTAGCGGTAGCGGTTGCGGTTGCGGTTGCGGTTGCGGTTGCGGTTGCGGTTGCGGTTGCGGTTGCGGTTGCGGTTGCGGTTGCGGTTGCGGTTGCGGTTGCGGTTGCGGTTGCGGTTGCGGTTGCGGTTGCGGTTGCGGTTGCGGTTGCGGTTGCGGTTGCGGTTGCGGTTGCGGTTGCGGTTGCGGTTGCGGTTGCGGTTGCGGTTGCGGTTGCGGTTGCGGTTGCGGTTGCGGTTGCGGTTGCGGTTGCGGTTGCGGTTGCGGTTGCGGTTGCGGTTGCGGTTGCGGTTGCTATACATCCACTAGATGGATCTAAGATAAAGGAATTTCATTCCATGATAAACCAATGCAGTGTTACATCTACTTGAGATGTTTCAGAACCTGAATTTTTCACAAGTAGAGCAGCAATTTGCACGATCATTCATTCATCTTCCATACCGCCTGAAGAGTAAAAGTCTGTTGATTGTTCAAAAAGTCAAATCAAAAGCCTTTATTGTTGTTAGAATTATTATGGGGTGTTTCTATATGTTTTGTAAGCATTTTTAATAAGTAATAAGGCATTTTAATTACTTTTGTATAAGAGTGTCTTTAATTTGAGACTGGGACAAACTCGAGGTCACCCTGCTGGCTCCAGCTTGTTGACATAACACCTCACCCTCCAAGGACTGTTTACTGGGAGATAGACCTCGCAACCCAGCCACCCGGATGCAAGTTCGCAATGATCTACGAAGGACTCATAAATTGTTTTGTCTGGGACACCGGCAGTTTACCTTATAAAGAAATTATTATGCTTATACTGCAAATTCTTACACAGGTGTTTTTCTTTCAATGGCAATTGTTTAAATCAGATTACCTTTGAATGTTTTGGTTATGTGCCGCTAAATGGACCGAAGAGTATGCCGCTCGTCAGAATGCACTGGGGGCTAAGACGACGTCACATGGCATTTTCCTTGCAAGTGTAACCAGAAATGTTGAGAGATGTTTTTCCTTTTTTAATTAAATATTACTAATAATGATTTAAAAGGTTTGAATCATTATTCTAACATTTTGGTCCTTCGAGTAGCCGGGGTCAACAAACCGATAAGGAATCCAGACGCTGCAGTTCAATATCTGGAGTGACCGTGCACGGCAAAAGAAATCCCTTTCCCAGGCTGGAATATTTCTCGGCAGCGGCTGGATTCTAGTCGGTTGACGACTATCCTTAAAGGAGACATCTATCAACTTGCTGGTGAGTCCGCGTGTGATGGCTGCATATTGTTGACGGGATCCGAATGCGCGAAGGGCATCACACGCGAAGGCCTTATTTTGAGAAGTAAGGCTCGCGTCCTGGGGATTAGCGATTTTAAAACCCTGCGAATACTAGTCACTAGCAGGTGGACACGTTGTGGTCTATAAACGTCGACGGTGGTTGGGTGTGTGTGTAGTTGTTAAAAAAAAAAAAAACTAAAAAGATACACACAAATCCACTCCAAAAATGGGTGGTGCAAACAGTAAAGCGGCTATTGACGACGATCCAAAGATGCGTCTGCCGTGTAAAGATTGGAAATTTGTTGAGAATCAAAGCGCTACAAGGGTTAAACACCTAAACTTATGGATAAATAAATATGGATTTGCTGGCCAGCTTAATATGCATAAGATATTGATACTGCAGGATAAAATACGTGCTAAGCATGGGGGAAATCTTAACAAAATGGAGCAGGAGGGATATAATGATACCTATTATTGGTTTATGATACATGGGTTAAATCAGTTGATAACGGTGGGACTGGAAACACAGAGGCTGTGTTATTCCACAGAAAAGAGGACGGGGAGACTGGCCCGGTGGGGAAAAGGTGTGTTGTTGTTGTTAAAAAGGAGGGCCCCCTCCGACAAATATGACCAGGTCGGGAGGGCCCGTGGGGGACATGGGGAGAAAACGCTATCTCCCCAGCCTGGGGCGCCGCCAATGAGTGATGTGTTTATTGAACAATATCCCATGATCGAAGTTGCTAATACTAATGTGGGCAAGGAGCAGGCTCCTACTAAATTTGGATGTTCGAATCCAAAAGCTGATGGTGGCCCGTTGTGTCATGACGGTCGTAATTTGAATTTGAGAGTGCATGAACTGATTGATCGGGTTACGGGGAAGTTTAAAACAAAAGTTAACTATACCGTGATCAGCAGAGCTAAGCAGAGGGATGGTGAGCCTTTTGCAGAATATCAAATCAGGATGACGGCTTGTTTTAAGGCCAACAGCGGCCTCGCTGAAGACCACGCGGTGGGCAGCATTTATCAGGAGCAGCTAAAAAATGTGTTGCATGTTTATTCAAATGTGTTGCATGCTCATTCAAATTATACTTATATATATTACATATATCGCGTGATTGCCTGGACAAAAAGGTCTCTAAAAACAAGGCAGGCCTGCTCAAAATGATTTGAATGAGGATTTTGAACATGAGGATGTTGAGCTAATTTTAAACCAGAGATCACATTCTTTGGGAATGAATTCAATTGGATTTTTTTGTGTGATGCTGAAAGTTGTAAAATGGCAATTAAAATGGTTATTTCAAAGTGCTAGGCATACTTGTTAATAGTAACTAAATGTACTGTCAATGTACTGGAATGAAATGGCTTATTGTGGCTTATCCTGGTTTCGTTCCCGTCTGCTAGCGGGAATATTTTGGTTAACAGAAATACAAAACAGCAAATTAAATGTTTAGCGGAGTTGCCAAAACTGCGTTTTGGTCAGACTCTAAACTTGCCGAATAATGCTTTGATTGCGGGGGGAGCGCTGTTTTGGTGCGGCTGAATATTAAAATAATTGGCCTTGGGGGTGCTGAAGCAAACTTGAGGGCAGAAATGGGTTTTGCTATGTTATAGTTGTGCTTGCAGCATATTGTGATTATGGGGTCTTGGCAAACTATGATGATATGATGATATAGTTGGATATCGGGAGAGTAATTAATTTAGTTTATTAATTTAGTCTTCTCTAAAAAATAATTGCTCACAGGAGCCACAGGAGGGGAAGCATTGGGCACAAAGAAAAGAGAGCATTTTGGAATTTGTAAACAAAAGATAAGGATGCTGCTTCTGCAGCGAGCATGAAGGTCAATGTCTTTCGAGGTGATAGAAAATCTGTTTGGCAAAGATTGATTTGGGGAAAGCTTTGGAATTGGGAATAATACTATTATTATTATTTTATTTTATTTTTTGTGAAGTTCAAAGGGCTCTTAATTGAAGAGAGCTAGTTTTGGAGGATAAAACGATATTATTACTGTTTTTGAATGGTTGGCTGGTTAAAGAAAAATGAATGGATTTTTTACAATATTATGGCATATTGGTTACAATTTGTGGGTCCTTTATTAAGCATTGAAAATTGTAATTAGGAAATGCCTAGTAAAAGGTGGATTTCTCTAATTTAATTATTGTAGATTTTTCTTGTGGTAACAGGGAGCTATAAGAAATGGCTCTTATCTTAAGTAAACATAGTATGGGGTGATTTGCAATTTATGTCTTAGGTATTAAGAGTTATTTGGTTGTTAAAGAAATCAGACATGAAATTAACAATGCAGAAATGGCATGAGAAATTTCATGGCATTCATCCAAATTGTTAGGTAAATTGAACCTGGCTGGGGTAGATAAGATAATTGGTTAAGGATAGGCATAGTTTCCCTAGAAGAAACATGGAGCGTCTTTCAGTGCACAAAAGGCGTTCCCTGTTTGACAGGGGGAAAATGCTTTGGTATAGGTCATATTGATGACTATTGGGACGTTATTACTGTCTATTACTTTAGGGGCATACAAATTAAGAATTTAGCCAAAACTTACTGCATTGCAATTATGGGGTTAATACACCTGAATGTTACGGTGATAACGATGGGCAATAACAAGCTTAGATAAAGGGGAATATCTACAAAAAAATCTAAATTCAGGTGGGGCCTTTCATGGTGGGAAACAGGTGATGAAATAATGTCTATGTTTTAAAAATAACATCTCCAAATTATAAAATATCAACCTTGGAGAAATGCTTTAAGTAGATGGGTTGACTAGAATGGGCAAAATTCGTTAACATTGAAAGGGGGTGTAACTTAATCCAGAACATGGAGATAAAGTTTTACAAACGGTTAAAATACAAAAAGGGGGTGTGTGTGTTTCAATGTGTCACAACTTTTCCGTTATTGCATTATTGGCGAATAGTTAATCACAGCCACTCGCATGGCAGTCTACATGCTGACTGACTGGGGTAAGGGGCGGTGGCAATTGAACAAATTTCTATTTTTAGATATGTGGCATGTGAATCTAATACATTAATTATCTAGTTTCTTCAGGCATCAATCTTGATGATTGGGGGAGCACTCTAAATTCCTTGATTATGAGTGCGAGCGTGGATGAGTGTCTGTCTTTTGTGTTTCAATTGGCTAGCCACCAAGATATATCAATATTCTAATATCAAGGTGGAATATTTCTGAAATCGCTGATAAGCCTTTCGAGGACGGCGGTGGCAGAGTAGGACAGAAACAAAAAAGAAAAGAATTTCGCCAAATGAAATTTTTGATTTCTGCAATGGGAAATTTTGGGAACCTGGGGGACTAAACAAAAACAAAAGACTTATCTGGGAGGGCTGCCATTTTGAGTCATGCTAAATTTCATGCCTCAAAAAAGGGGGAGGTTATATATTCAATCTATATGCAGATATATGGCAAAAACACGGGCGATTCCCCCTTATGTCAAGCTACAAAAGCTACATATCCATTTCAAAGGATACACATGGATTTTATAGAATATGTGTGGTACATAACAGTCCTAAAACAGATTGGGGAAACCTTGTTGCAGAAACTGGTCTAGATTGGCAAGCTTGGATGACACACGTGTGCGAAAAAACCATCAGGCCTTCGATAAAATTAACCCATATGGTGGGGCATTGCAAATCATAATTCAGACTGACAAATTAACTTGTGGATCTTTGTCTGACGTTTTTCCTAAGTCCATGGGTAAGAAGGTCGTCAGAGATGGAAACACCCGGATCCGCCATAGTAAAATTAAAATCTGAGATGACCAGAGAATTCATTTCTGCAACGGGGAGTTCCGAAACGGGAGGCGGTAAGAAATAATTGGTTATTGTTGATGGAAAATGCAGCTATTATAAATCAAACCTGTATCAAACCTGTATAACATGTATGGGGGGCCGACCTCTCTTAAGAGTAGTACCCGCGCAAATTACCCCTGATTGTGTAAAGGAGATAATGACAAAAGAATATGTAAGCCCAAAATGTATGAAATGAAATAATGTCTACCCAGTTACAACGGCAGCAAAGGACAAGCCTAACTTTTCAACAAATGTTAGCGTTTAATCATTTTACCTGCTTAGTCCTCACAGGGCACGGTCCGGCACTGGGAGCGATAAATGTGACGTGGTGTGCCCACGTCCTAAAACAGACTGCACCCCTGATTCCACGTTCTGACCTATGGTGGTGGTGGGGTCAAAACAAATTATACGACTCCTGCCACAATGACAGCAGGACTTTGTGCCTTGGTCTCACTGCTATTACCAGTGTCTGTTTTTCCATCTACAGTAGAGGAGATACTATTGGCTGCACAGAAATCCGGTATGATGGCGGGCCCCTCGCGACGGCGTCGCATGGAGAGAGGGTGATCCGACATACATTGATGCGATTGGCATCCACGGGGCGTACCAGATGAGTATAAGTTGGCTAATCAGATTGCAGCAGGTTGGGAGTATATTTTTCTTTTAATTACTCCAAACAAAAATGTTGATTGGATAAATTACCTGCATTACAATGTCCAAAAACTTGGAAATTATACTGAACAGGGATTTGTGGCGATAAAGGAACAACTGGCAGCCACTAGTCTGACGGCGTTCCAGGATCGTGCAGCGGTTGAAATGCTTCTTGAAGGAGCAGGGGGCGTATGCAACGTTTGAAAATGTTGCACTCAACAACACGCCCCCCACTGGGTCCCACACCAGGGCCAACGATGGCCTGCAGACCCTAAACCGCAAGATGAAAAAGCATCCTGGAGTAGAATAATGTCCGCTGACAGATTTGTGGACTCACTAATAATGATTTGGCCTAATTTGTGGTAGCCCTTTTTGCTACGATTTTGACATTATGTGGGTGTTGTATTATTCCCTGCTTAAGATCTTTGATGAGCCGACTTATAACCACTGCGATTGCCCCTACAAATTCCAGATTGCATGAATTATATCCCCTACTGAAACGTGCTGACACTAACAGTGAATTCCAGGAGCATAGTAATTACGAGGATGGATTGGACGAAAATGATTTTGTTTTCTGCTTTCAGACCTGCCGAACGAGTAGGGCCTAAGCGGGTAAAATTAAAACAGCCAACGGAGATATTCCTCTCTTCTTGGATTTGCCATAAAATAAATAACGAACATATAATAAAAAAAGGGGGAATGTTGGGTTCATTCTGGGATGTTACTATATGTTCATTTGGAATTAATGGAATAAAGCTGAAAGGAAGTTTTATTAAGGGGATCATGTGCAAATTTATAATATAGGGGGGAATGATGGAATAATCATTATTATAAATGTGTTTGCAATGAATATAAAGCCTTATAATATACATGCTTACTATATTAATCAATATATTTGCTCATCCTAAATGTGTAACTATATTAAACAATATATATATATGTGTTGATCGCTTTCAACGAAGACAAACGCTTACGCCAAGGTCGCTCTCCAGGACAGCTGGGATCAGCGAGAGATACAAGTACGCAAAGACATAAAACAATACACTGAGTTCTTCGAGGACTGTTTACTGGGAGATAGACCTCGCAACCCAGCCACCCGGATGCAAGTTCGCAATGATCTACGAAGGACTCATAAATTGTTTTGTCTGGGACACCGGCAGTTTACCTTATAAAGAAATTATTATGCTTATACTGCAAATTCTTACGCAGGTGTTTTTCTTTCAATGGCAATTGTTTAAATCAGATTACCTTTGAATGTTTTGGTTATGTGCCGCTAAATGGACCGAAGAGTATGCCGCTCGTCAGAATGCACTGGGGGCTAAGACGACGTCACATTGCATCTCCTTCGAAGTTGTAAGCAGAATTTGTTGAAAGATGTTTTTCCTTTTTTAATTAAATATTACTAATAATGATTTAAAAGGTTTGAATCATTATTCCAACACTTATCAAACAAATAAAAGTATTAGTATACTTTTAGTTAGACAGTATTTAGATCGTTTCAACAGTAATTAGACTCTAAATACTGTAAATACTGTTGAAACGATCTAAATACTGTTGAAACAATCTACATATCTAATATCAAAATATCAATATGAGCACTCATTTAACACATCAATAAGAGCACTCATTTAACACATCGGCTGCTGCCATTGACTGTCATAGGCGTCCAATGAACCTTCATTCTCTCTGGGAGAACTTGCAATGTTGAAATACTTTAGATTAGATGGTCATTTTTATCAAACAAATAAAAGTATTAGTATACTTTTAGCCCGGAACTTTGACATTAAAATAAAAGGCAATAAGTAAAATTAATTTATTAAAAAGAAGACAAAGCAAATTCAAAAACTTAAAAATTCTAACAATCTCTGGGAGAAATAAAAGCACTCATTTAACACATCAGCTGCTGCCATTGACTGTCATAGGCATCCATTAACATATTATTATTTTATTAACCAAATAAAAGTGGGGATTTGGATTAAATGTTCCGACATCCGGGTGCCACACAAGATCTACATCCGGGTTACCACGAGGGATCTCCATTCTTCTCCGGACGGCCAAGTACGCGACTACTCTCCATTCGGCGTGCAAGCAATCAGAGACGAACGACAACGACCGCGAATTGACCGTAAGTAGCACTCTTTAATGAAAATGACCTGGACATTTTGTCACCCAATGTTAAAATCTATCAATTGCATGCCAATTAGTATTATATTTGTTCATATCCATACGAGTGACGACGACTATCGAAACGGCCGCGCGCGCGAGAAAATACTGGAACCAAACCAAAAGACCGGCGACAAAGAGATCGGAGACCAATCGACCGTTTACCCCCCTCAACCCCCCCAATGTTAAAATCTATCAGTTGCATGCCAATTGGGTGAACAAATTTGTTGATATCTATACGAGTGACGACAACTATCGAGACGGCCGCGCGCGCCTGTGCTCGCGAAAAGTTATATATATATATATATATATATATATATATATATATATATATATATATATATATAGAATATATATATATATATATATATATATATATATATATATATAGAATATATATATATATATACATATATACATATAGTATTATCATTCCTAAGGTTTATTCAAACTTTCTATTGGTAAATTGATCTATGATATATGTTGTAGGCCACGAGTATCAAACCTCTGTTAATATATATTGTTTGGCTTCACGTATTTTTCTTATAAATATGAAAACATGTGTTAATATTAATAGGATAATAGTACGTATAACTAAGTGGCATATTCATTAATCCCGATACTCGTATCATCAATTTGCTTTTTGTATATTTACATTTTAATACCGTTAAACCTGGCAAACACTTTGACTGGTGTCTCTATATATTTTAACAGAGTTCATACCCGAATGGCTTTTCTCTAAATTAAATGATTTCGTTATTTTCTTGGTTGTATTGATTGTATGAGTTTTTAAAACGAAATGACTAAAAAAGATCAGTTGGTTATAATTTTTCCATTGGAGAAAAGGTTTATAATTCACACAAAATTTCCACAATGTTTTGTATTTCTATTCTTTTTTTCCTTTCTCTTTTTTATGTTTTTCCCGTCTGAAGGCAAAATCGTCGCCGCTTGTATATGACGTCATCGCCACTCGCCGTCTCGTCCATTTGCTGTCGAACGACGGCGCTTGCTATACTTTTGGAAAGCGATTTGCTTCTTTTTTTAATCACTTCTTAGCCGTATGACTAATCCAATAAAAGTGTGCGAAATCCATACGAGACCACACAAAAAATCCTTTAATCTCGAATCTTTTGGATGAACGGTGACATTTTTGGCGTTCTTAGCTTAGCCTAGCCGAGTTTAGCTGCTGGCAAAGAGAGGAAACACGACTCTTGAAATTAACGGTTCGTCTATCAAGCAAATATCAAGCCCGAAAATGTCAGGTGAGTTAACTTTTCCTGTTTTTGGTGAGAATTTGTGACAAATCCCATTTTTTCATCAGTTCCTACTATGTTGCAAAATGTACGCAAAATACACAATTCGAGCAGGGGACCCCCAAAAAGACACACCCACGGAGAACATGACGCCATCAAGTCTCGACTGTTTGCAAAAGGTGCTTTTCTTTTTTATTCGTATTCTATTTTAGCCACTTTTTGTGTTTAATCGCTCTCCCAATTAAACGTTTCTTAAAGACTATTCCTTCAAATATATAAAGTATTAATTATAGAGCTATAGTTTTCTTTACCAACTCATTCTTTGACAGCAGTTTGATGATTTTAAAAGTTCTGTAATAAAGATGAAACAACTCGTTTCTTACACTACGAAAAGTAAATAATAAAACCTGCAGGCGTATTTATTTCTCAAAATTTACCTTCAAACCAAAAGTTGCTGTAATATGAAATAAATAAAATAATCAACTGAAGACATCAACATTTGCAAGCAGATTATTTTCAGCCTCACAAAAAGAAACAATGTAAATTAACCTCACGCATGTCCATTAAAAAATAAAAGAAAAAGTTGGATGTACTTAACCCATTTTAACCCAAAATAACAAGTTTTAGATTTTTGCAACGTTTCAAGAACATGACCATAAAACTAAAAAAAAGATAAAATATTTAAAATCTGAATTCACCACTATTTTGGCTTTAAATTGTGTAGTGGATGATTGGATTCAACCTGAAAGGTGACTTTTCTGGCATATATCTTTGCAAAATAATCTACCATAATGTGATAATAAACGTGTAAAAGTAAGAAAAAAAAGTTTCCCCATTTTTGACTGCATGTAGCGACACGTATTATCTTTGTATTTTGCAGGTTTCAGAGAATATCTTGGTCCTGATGGGCAAGACTTTGTTGGCCTTAAAGAGCTCCCCCAAATCAAAGAGGAGGAGCCAGAGTTCCCTCAACAACAAATGGGAGACGAGCAACTTCCAATCAAAAGGGAGGAAGATCATTTCACCTGGTCACTTGGTGAGTTCGTGAAGAGGGAAGATGTTCTGGGCATGGCCGGCGAAGGTGCGGAGCCTGTAAACGCCTCAGGATGGCCCCAAATTAAAGAGGAGGAGCCAGAGTTCCCTCAACAGTGCAAAAGAGAAGAGCAACCTCCAATCAAAAACGAGGAATGTGTCAAATGGTCAACTGGTGAGCCTTTCAAGAGTGAAGATGATCTGGGCGTGGCCAACAGAGGGGCGGAGCTTCTAAGTGGCAGCTCAACAGAAGGATGGCGAGCAGAAAATTTAATTGCTCCTTTATCAGATGACAACGACTTGCTTTTTGACGATGATGATGTTGAAGATGTTAAGAAAAATCCCAGTGGCGACAAATTCTGCAAATGCTTTCAGTGTGGGAAAACCTTTGGGAAAAAATCTTCTTTGAAAACACATATGAGGAGCCACACTGGGGAGAAACCCTTATGTTCAGTTTGTGGTAAAACATTTACACACAAGGGAACATTTAAAAGACACACAAGAACCCACACTGGTGAAAAACCATTTTCGTGTTCAGTTTGTGGTCAAAGTTTCACACGGAAGGGAATCTTAATTAGTCATGCAATAACACACACAGGTGAAAAGCCATTTTCGTGTTCAGTTTGTGGTCAAACATTCACACAGAAGGGAAGCTTAATTAGTCACTCAAGAACCCACACTGGTGAAAAACAATTTCCGTGTTCAGTTTGTGGTCAAAGATTCACACGGAAGGGAATCTTAATTAGTCATGCAAGAACACACACAGGTGAAAAGCCATTTTCGTGTTCAGTTTGTGGTCAAACATTCACACAGAAGGGAAGCTTAATTAATCACACAAAAACCCACACTGGTGAAAAACAATTTTCGTGTTCAGTTTGTGGTCAAAGATTCACACGGAAGGGAAATTTTAAAAGACACACAAGAACCCACACGGGTGACAAACCATTTTCATGCTCAGTTTGTGGTCAAACATTCACACAGAAGGGACACTTAATTAGTCATGCAAGAAGCCACACTGATGAAAAAACATTTTCATGTTCAGTTTGTGGTAAAAGATTTACAGAGAAGGGAAGCTTAAAAAGGCACACAAGAACCCACATAGGTGAAAAACCATTTTCCTGCTCAGTTTGTGGTCAAAAATTCACACGGAAGGGAAACTTAATTAATCATGCAAGAACACACGGGTGAAAAACCATTTGCGTGCTCAGTTTGTGGTAAAAGCTTTACAGAGAAGGGAAATTTAGAAATACAGACGCTCCCCTACTTACGAACGCAATTGGTTCCGAACGATTGTTCATAAGTTGAATTTGTTTGTAAGTTGATTCAGTGCTATATTTTGTATTATAATTTATGTTTAAGGCCAATATAAGTATATTGAAGGTTTATACAAGTGCATTTGTATGTTTAAGGCTTGTATAAGTAACACGCATTGGTTTGTACTGAAAAAAAACATTTAATAAAATGGAGAGAATATGTACAGTACTGTAGAGAGAGATTTATGTATTAGAAACTGGCCAAAAGAAGCGACCTAATGACGATTGCAGTTTTATTCTTTTTTTCATCATAAATGATGAGGTAGCACTGTATGGCATCATTCAATTGATTTGCAAACTTTGTGCAACGTTCAATATTTGGGTCCTGCTGCTCGATCTTTTTGTTTATAAATGGTACTGAATGTGCAACGCTCACCACTCTCACGCGCATCAAGCTTCGTTATTATTGCCACTCGTTTCAAATGAAATGGCTTGCCTCTTCCTTGCAACTCCCTCAACAGAAGCCTTTAGCTTTTTACCAACCATATTCAATATTGGATGCATGAGATATTTAATGATACAAATGAAAAAGGTTCTTTGCACACTGGAGATACATTCACGCACTTCCGCATTGCAACGAAGAAGAAGGTAGATGCTGGGTGAGCTGAGCTCTCACAGCGCCAGGCGTCGGTATTAGCGGCGGAAAGAAGTACTACTCCGAAAGAGGGGCGAAATACAAAATTGGATTTGCGAACATTTTTGGACTTAAACGCAATTTCAGACATGTTCGTATGTACCGTTGTTCGTAAGTTGAATGTTCGTAAGTAGGGGAGCGTCTGTACACACAAGAACACAGACTGGTGAAAAACCATTTTCGTGCTCAGTTTGTGGTCAAAGATTCACACAGAAGAGAAACTTAAATAGTCATGCAAGAACACACACACAGGTGAAAATCCATTTTCATGTTCAGTTTGCGGTAAAGCCTTTTCTCAAAAGAAAGATTTACAAAGACACACACTGGCAAAAAAACATTTTCCTGTTTGTGGTCGAAAATTTTCCCAAAGGAAAGCTTAAAAGAACACTTATTAACCCACACTGGAGAACAATGTCTTCCTGCTCAGTCTGTGGCCACAGATTCGCTACAACCGCCCAATTAAAAAGCTACACAATTGAAAAACCTGAAAAAAAGACTTAACAACCCGCACAGGAGAAAAGCCCTTTTTTGCTCAATTTGTGGTAGGAATATCTTAAAAACACAATTACCCACATCCGTCAGAAACCCTTTTTCTGCTCAGCTTCTTGCCAGAGATTTAGTCGTAAGGATAGACTTAAAAGACACAAATGTGTTGTGATAAGCATTGGGCAATGACGGCTTTGCTTGCTTTATCAATTTCTGTATGAAAGATCATTGTAATCGCAGTATAATTGTATTTTGCATTCTGAAAA